>NC_055674.1:16852500-17007500 GCF_017976325.1 Chelmon rostratus | reverse complement strand
TCATCACACAGACACACACACATACACAGAGAGTTCTGTCACAACCAATCAGAGGACATCAGACTGTTACATTCAGGTCCATTGATAGCCTCACAATACCACAACAGTGCTCAGAAAACTACAGTTCTCTCGTTGTGCACGGCATGCAGGGAGAAACAAAAGGAGTGGGAGCTGTACAGTGATGTAACGGTAACGATACAAAATGTTTAGATAGAGCCACATATTTATTGGCTTTTGTAATAGGAATCCTGCAGACGCTCACATGTGATCAGAACTTTAATAAATGTGATTATGAGTCTATGTGATGATGAAGTGACACATAGACACAGACAAACCTCAAGCTGAGGGGTAAAAAAACGTCTGAAGTTCAGCAGCATAAAGTAAAGTTTGTCTGCTGTGAGATCGGATACGAAGCACACTCTCTGAATCTAGAAAGGATCAAACATTGTTTCCTTCCTCTCGCAAGATAATTTTTACCGCCGATAAAATAATCACTCGATCTCAGCCAATATTTCACCTTGTGTCTGATTATGTCAAAGAATTCATTGCAGGAGTCGCCTTTTTTAACTAAAGTCTGTGCAGCTTGAAAGGTTTGGACTCAAACATGCTTTTTTTTTGGGTTGCTAGATGCCAGGTCACGGTGTTACGCAACACTTTTTTCCTGTTACATTAGCAGGAGTGTTTTGGTGAGGGTTGTGATAAATTGTACACCGTTTTGTTTCCTTCTCCTGATTCACCTTCTCCTGACTGTGCAGAATTAATAGGCCGCTCTGAAAAACGACGGGATTTGTGTGTGCGTGAATGTGTGTCGGGAATGAGGCGTGACGCCGGTGTGTGTGTGTGTGTGTGCACGTGTGATGATGAGCCATCGGCCTAAATGTGTAATCAAATAACACAGCTGACTGACACAGACACACCTGTGGCCCCTGCATGAGAAGCTGAGTGTGTGTGTGTGTTTGTTTCTGTTTGTGTGTGTGTGTGTGCGTGTGCATCTTGACGTATAAAATGTGGTTTCGTAACATCTCCAGATGTGTTTTTTCCCTGTAAACGGGGATTGAGAGATTTACGGCGGATTAAATAGCCTACACAACACACACGCGCACACACACTCACACGATCAGCAATGATGAGGCACACTAAAATTCAGACAACGTGATGTGGATTAGAGACCTGTAAATCCTCCAAGAATGACCATCACACACACACACACACACACACACACACACACACACACACCATTGGCCTTCATGGGTTCAGAACACAGTAACTTATTAACTAATAACGCAGTGCCTTGTTTTGCCTCCAGATCTACGTTAATTACATGAAGGCAACCCTCTGTCTCTCTCACTCTGTCTCCCCCTTCACCTCACCTCTCTCTCTCTCTCTCAGGTTCATGAACTGCAGGGTCCCAGCCAGCAAACGATACCAGCCCACCGAATATGAACATGCTGCCAACTGTGCCACACATGGGGTGAGCCACGCAGACAGCTCCAGAGTGAAAGCTCTCCTTTCTGGAGCTTGATTATTTTTGGTGTACTCTCTCTGTCCCCGACTGTCCGGGCGCTCTCTGTGTTCAGGGAGTTCGTCGGTTGAGAGGAGCCTCCGAAAGATGGAGAGGACCGCGAGGAACGAGGCGGAACGGGCAGGATTTTTGGCCGCGCCACAGAGGCAGTGGGCTATAATCTGTGATCCGGCCTGTAGCTTCCTCTAATCTGCTGTAATCCCTGTGCGCTCCCGCCTCCGAGAGAGCAAGACAGAGAGTGGATGAAACGGACAGTGAGAGATGAAAGAAAACAGTGGAAGCATGTAATAATGACTGTAAAGCCTCAGATGGGCGTAACATCAAGTATCATCTGCACATTTTGTTACATACAGGATCTGTTAAAGGAGTTGTTTGACATTTTGGGAATTATTTGCTTTTTTTGCCAAGAGTTAGATGAGAAGATCGATACCACTCTCATATCTGTACTGTAGATGTGATGCTACAGCCAGCAGATGTTAATCTTATCTTTCCTTAAGACTGGAAACAGCTAGCCTGGCTCTGTTCAAAGGTAGCAAAATCCACCCACTGGTTCTTCACATTTTTGTACAGATTAGACATACAGGATACAACATGTTTATTAGTGAGCCTCAGAGGTGCTTGTAGGTGCATTTTGAGTCAGGAGAGCTGGTTTCATCTTAATGCTAAGATAAGATGACCAGCTGCTGGTGTTAGATTCAGATTTAGCGCACAGACTCAACATTGGTGCCAATCGTCCCATCGAACTCTCTGCAGGAAAACAAATGTGTTGAGCTGCTCCGTTAACAGAGGCTGCAGCTGTTTCTTCCTCTCATTCTTCTCTCTTCTTCAGAGAGCGAGAGGAATGTTAACGATGTCAGGAAACCATTTTAGGGAGACATTTTTGGACAAATACAGAATAATTAAAAATGGTTGGTTAAGAAAATCTACCAACTAAAAAGCCTGGTTACAGTCCAAGTGTCTGCTAATACTAGATTATACATGTAGAGTTAATGCACCTTTAAAAGATCAGAAAATGTGGAAGAAAAGTCGCAGCATAAAATGTAAAATGCAGTGTGTGTATCATGAGGCAATTATGTGAAACCATGGATTTTCTGATTCTTCCCAGTTGTGGATCCTCCCAAGTCTGGTGGGCGGGTCTGTGCTCTACTTCCTGTCTGTGGACCAATGGCATCGCGTGGCTGCCTGGCTCTACGGAGGTGGTCTCACCGGCCTCTTCGTCACCTCGACACTCTTCCACACTGCTGCCTGGAAGATCAGCCACCTACGGTGTGTGTGTGTGTGTGTATGGCAGAAAACGCTGGTAGGGATTTGGCAGATGTTCATGTTTGTGTTTATGAGCGGCTGTAGACGTTTACATCACACCCAGACGTACAGTTTGTTAATTATGACACAGCCAGAAGGCCAGAGACCGAATAAACAGATGTGGTACGAAAATACTTCACATCATCTTCAACTCTTTCTAAGAACAGTCACTCTTTTGGACTATTTCCACACATAATGGGATCTCAGATATTCTTCAAATGTGTCTCAACTAGTCCAGACTAACGTGTTATCAGGCTAAAAATAATATAAAAACCTTCTTCCAGCTCCGGCTCATCTGGCCCCCACACACAATAGTCCAAACAGACACACAGACCCTGTCATATATGTTGAATGCACTTAAGGTCTTAGTATTTTTTGCAGGTTGTCATGATTTGGAAACGAGCTCTTCTCTTTGTCACTGTGTAGGAAGTTGGAGCAGCGTTTCCACATGTGCGACAGAATGGCCATCTACTTCTTCATAGCCGCCTCCTACTCTCCCTGGTGGGTCACGTGACTGCAGTCCACGAACGATTGGCAGCTTGGTGGATTTCGTGGCTGGTTAAGATAGTGAACGTACCGGTGTGTCTCCTCAGGTTGATGCTGAGGGAGCTGGGGCCCTGGTCCTGCCACATGCGCTGGCTGATATGGGTCATGGCCTGCGTAGGATCCACGTATGTCTTCTTTTTCCATGAGAGGTAACACGGTCTCTCTTTGTATCTCTCCTCTGTGTCCTTGTTTGACACAATTCAGCTGAAACCAGACTCCAGGTGTTTACAGAAAACACTGGACCACTGTTTGAAGCAGAAACTTTGAGGTTTTATGTTTTCACACCCCGGGTTCCTACCTGCAGATACAAGCTGGTGGAGCTGTTGGGATACGTGGCCATGGGGACTGTTCCTGCTTTGGTCATCCTGTCTATGGTGAGAACAGACCTCTTCTGTAAGCCCCCTCCCCCGCCGCGACGGTCTTCCTGCTATTGTGTGGGAATCAGACACTGTCAGTATTTCAAGAACCAAAACGGTGCTTTTGTTTTTTGAGCCCATTACCTACAAATCACATGTAGCTGCTGTCAAATAACTGCCAACCAGTGTATATTTTTAGACTGACTTCCTCTCCGCCACTGGCTTGTTTCCATTCAAGAATGCCATAAAATTCAACTTGCAGAGACTTGAACCTTTCTTGAGATGCCACAGTCTTTGTTTTTTTAGACGTTAGCGGTGTGTGGAATTCATTTTGTTAAACATGCATCAACAAAATTTACCACATTTGAGCTCCACATTCTTTACCGCACCAACTCCTCGTGTGTTTTTGAAATGTTCCAGGTGGAGCGTGCAGGTGTGTGTGAACTGGCAGTGGGAGGTGTCTTCTATGTGGTGGGCGTGGTCTTCTTTAAGAGCGACGGCCTCGTCCCTTTCGCCCACGCCATCTGGCATCTCTTCGTTGCAGCGGGAGCCTGTATTCATTATTACGCCATCTGGAGGTACCTGTACCTACCTGGGCAAGTCCTGCACACGTCGAGGTGACTAACCGCTCCCAACTGAGATCACAAGGTGTCACATCACGTGACTGACCGAGAAAAGTGCGTTTTAGTCATGAGAGCACTGTGTTTTGACTACGACTGACGTGACTCGTGGTGCTGAGAAGATCTGACCGTCAGTACTGACGGCGACAGGTCAGATGAAATTCTCTGCAGGTGGGGCCAAAACCCCGGGACCAAACACTCTTACTGTTAAACAAAAGATCATTTCAATGTGCTACATGTTGAAATTCAGCTGAGTAGCAGCCCCGTGTGTGAATCTGCAGTGTTCATCACCTCATGAGAGATGTTTGCACAAACAGGACAACATATAATGTGGCAGGAAGTTTACAAAACAATCGTTAAGTGAAATGAATAGTTCGACATTTTGAAAAATGCATTTATTCACTTTCTTGCCAGGAATTATATGAGACGATTGATATCACTCTCATGTCTGTATGCTAAATATGTAGCTGGCAGCCTGTTAGCTTAGCTTAGCACAAAGACTGCAAACAGGGGGAAACAACTAGCCTGGCTCTGTCTAAAGTTAACAAAATATATCCACCAGCACCTTTAAAGCCCAATAAATAATGTTATTTCTCATTTGTACAAAAATCTGTGTTTAAATGACAAGTTGCAGTTTTATGTGTAATTTAATACAGAGGATAATTTCTTGGTTGGAAGCGGTGACTTCCTGAGATCTTGTCATCATCGTGTGGTTGTCAGGCAACCAGCAGACACCAGGAAGCCACTGTTTCTAAGCTAAATAAGCCAAGCTTAGTGGGGGTGGTCTTGTCATATTTACCATACAGATATGAGAGTGATAGTCAACTTTCTCATCTAATTCTGCAAGAAAGCAAATAAGCTTAAAAAATGTTTGAATTATTCCTTTAATCACACATCTGTAACTGAACTGATGATAAACAGTCTGTGGCTACACCTCCTAAACACTACTGTGGGCTTGTAAACTGCACCCTTTCCATATTCCAGCCATGAGTAATGTGCCAAAACAGACCACGCATGCATTCCTTTACACTGGTGCTAACCCCTGCTTTTAAATTGAGCTGAGTGTTACGTCAATTTTTGGACAGCGGCAAAACATGAAAATATAGAGTTGGCACAACAACCACGAAACATTTCACTAAAAGAAAGCTCACGTTGGGAACTTCATATTGTTTGTTTCTCTGAGAGTATTATAAGTTCCCAGTGTGCAACATCGAGTCTCCACTGGTTTCATAAGCAAACATCTCAGGTTGACTTCGACACACTTAACCGTGTAATCGCTGGGTGAGACACTGACATGAGTGAACAGTCACTCAGAAGAGAAACAAACTGTTGTGATTTATATGAGTCATGAATCAGCTTCAAAAATCAATTCTCTAATTCACTCTAATGTGATTTGAAAGATGAAAAGTCTCAGTTTACCATAGAGCTAATGTAACACTAACTGTATTCTGGGTCAAATGTTAAATTCACAAAGAATGTCAAGGCTGTTTGCATTGATTTATTGATTTTTTTTTAGAGGACTATGACAGCCAGTTGTTTTGTTTAAATGATGCACTATTCACCTTGAGCACTTTTCTATCAGCAGCAGTGATGGATTAAGTAGAAATTCCTGAAATCTGACAGAATTAGCTCACGGGCATGTTGACATGTAGACCATATATGCAATTTTTGATACTTCTTCAACAGTTTAGTGGTTTTCTTTAACCTCTAGTAGTTCAGCCGCTTCTGTTTTCACTGTCACAAAACAGAGCACTTACTCAGGAAGAGAGCTTTTCTGTCCTTTTTTAAAAATCAGATGATCTATTTTGTAAAATTTTATTTTCGCTGTATTAAAGAAGAGAAACTACTTTAAACCGAGAGGGATCTGTGTATTTTGTGGATGCAAAAAATCCTCCATCAAATCAAGTTTCAATCACATAATTTCATTTATTTACAAAAATAATGTGCAAAAATCAAAAGACAATTATGAGGATTTCATGAGTGAAATATTTTTCTTTACACATCTTAAAGTGCGGTGTGTGTGTGTGTGTGTGTGCGTGTGTGTATCATTGTGAGAGTGTGAGGTTGGTGAGGGCCCGCAGTTGCAGTGGCATGGCCAGGTTGGTGTCGCGGTGCCACTGGGGTGTCATGACATGTGGAGGTGGGGTCAGGACGCTCTGGGCCACACCGGGGGCCTTTAGTAGCGACCACAGCTCCTCACCTCGTGTTACTATGGCAACAAGGTCCTCTTCATCGGAGCACCAGGCAACTGACCCTCCTCTGGCTACCGTTCTTAGCTTGGAGAGGAACAGAGACACCCTAAAACAGACAAACAAACAGTTACATTACATGAAATATGTCTGTGTGAACCAAAAAATACATTTAAAAATGTGTACAGCTGTCAGTCACCTGGGTATGAGGTCATGTGATCGTGATGCCAGCTTAGCCAGAGCGCTCATTAGTGTGGCGATGACTCTGGGGGCAGGGCACGCCGTTCCAGGTGACGGGGCAGATGAAGTGATCTCAAACAGCACCGCCTCCAAAGCCTCAAAACAGGAAGTGATGAGTCTCACAGAGCAGCGGGAGTCACATGACACAGACAGGTACTCTCCCAGCACCCACACCTGAAAGCAAAACAAGTAAAATGTTATCGCAGTGTCCTGTTTTGGCACTTTTGATTGTTTAGTGTGATATTTTACCATATTTCACTACACGGGAAAAGATGCTGAGATTTGAGCAATGGGATGCAGTGGGTGTTGAGCAGGATCCAAAATACACAGAAAGGAAAATGTATCATCCTCGAATCAGCACGATTCTCCTCTCTGACATCACAGCTTCATTACCACATGCGTGTAGATTTCCTCTTTGCTGTAGACGTTGGCCGTGGCTCCGGCGAACTCTAGCAGCTCGTGAGACTGGTCCACCACCAGAGAGGGCTGGAGCTTGCACAACTTTAGCAGGTGGCAGCTGAACACCCTGCGGACACAGAAAAGGCGGGGAGGTGGAGCGAGTGAGGGGATCAGGATGAAGACATGCAGCAGAGCAACACTTCAGTACCGCTGTATGTGTTTACCTGTGTATCTCTTTGATGTATTTAGGGATGTTGAGGAGGAGGCTGCTTCTCTCCAGCATCACCAGAATCAAGTGGGCTAAAAGCTTCTCATCAGAGACCTACAAAACAGGCACACACATTATATTATTAAGTGAAACTAAACATCCAGCATTTTAATGTGCAGTACTGAACATTTAATCTCTTCACCGTGATGACTGTGTTGAAAAAAATGTGCAAAAGCACGGGGACAGTCTGGGCACACTGAACAACTCTCGGCCAATCAGCAGCCTCTGCAAGCAGCTCGTGGAGCGTGCTCAGTCGGTCCATTGTGTCACCTGCGGCATGAGAAAGAAAAACAAAGCCGTTCAAATAGCTATTTTTCTGGAATAAATACATTTCCACCAGGGACTGGTTTTAATAGTCACTGATGAAAAGGTTTTAATAACCACATTTCAGGAGGAGATTATTACTGTTACTCATGCTGCATGGTAGCCACAGTAAAAAGGAACTGATACATGAGTGAGTGAGCACACTATGTTTTGTCATAGCTAATATGCAATCAAAATAATCAAATTCATGTAATTTATTACAAATATTCACTGTGGCACGAATTGCCCAAAATGTCAAACTATTCTTTTAATCGTCTGACTGAGATTACCTGCGCCGGCTTCCCCTCGAAGCAGGAAGAGGAAAAGCCCTCGGAAAGAGGGGCTACGAAATGCATCAAGAGACAGGAGGCCACGCCCACCTGGCTCAGAGATGGGCAAGCAAGTTGACCTGCACCACACACACACACACACACACACACATAAAATATGAACATAGTCAAATCAGTCTGTTGGCAGTTTGGACATTTTTTAGGCAGTTGTGCTCTGATGTGTGCATGCACTGCACCTGAGTTGCAAGACGAGCGTGGCAGAGAGACAGGGCAGGTCCAGCAGAGTGTGGAGAAGCTCCACTGCAGTTCCAGCTGTCACCAGCGAGGGCAGCAGATCCACAAAGTCATCCACCACCGCAGGGCTGTCCCAAGCCAACAACTACAGACCCAGACGGAGAAAGAAAGTGGGAAGCTTGTGTTTCTCTCACTCTGTATGACATGAACTTCTCATTATCTTAGGTATGTGTGGAGGATGCAACAGTCAAAAGGATCTCTGAGTGGATGCATTTTCTGTGGCTTTCACCTTTAGCAGGTTTGGAAAGCAGTGGGTGTACTGTGGGACCCGGAGCTGCAGGTTCTCGAGGTTCAGGCGGAGGAAGCGTAGAAGCTCATGTGCCAGGAAGTGGTCGTTGAACAACTCCGCAGGGAATCGACCAAACACCAGCTTCCACACACTCTCACAATCCACTGCAGCCATCTCGCCTGTATAGGTTCAAGTACAGTTTAGCTGTTTTAAACTTCAAATGCGTCTGGTATGAGTGAATCAAACTGAAGCAAACTTATAAGCATAAATCCATTATTCATACTCATGTACATATGTGACTTGGTGTGAGAGAGAAACATGTGAAGTTGAGAACAAGTACAGTTCATGTTGAATACACACCATGGTTGAGGTAGAACTGTGCAATGGGCAGCAGCACTCTGGCAAAAGACAGGTCTGAGCTGAGCCGACCAAAGAGCGCCTTGATGCACGGGAACGCTCGGTATACCAGCGAGGCGTCCTCCACACACACGCAGTCCAGGATACACACCGCCTCCACCAGACACTGAGAGGAGGAACAGGGTAAAACCAGTAACGGCACCAGTATAAAATCTGGTGTACAGTGTTGCTGGGATTATGAGGAAAATGTGAGTGCTGTACTTTGCTTTGTTTTCTGTTACCAACCACTGAATTTATTTTGAGCTGTTATATGTGGGCGTGCAGAGAATTAGTAGGGGAGCAGAGTGTCACACAAGACAACAAGAAAAACTGAACCATGCTCTTCACATAATACACAAGTTGTCACTACTTTATTGATAATTCTGGGGGACAAATTGACTGTATATGCATGAGTGTTATTTTTGCTTATGTACTGGAAGCGAGAAAAATATAATGGATCATTCTTTATGGTGGATTTTTTTCCTTATGTAGTATCCAATAATATCCTTCCTATGGTAGTAAAGTAACAGTGTTATTGAGTGATATACAGGCTCACCGCTTTCTGCAGGTCTGTATCTGTCCGTTTGCTTGCCTCTGAGACAAAGAGAAGATTACACATCACAATTGTGTTGACATACAGTGTACACATACAAAACAATAGACAACCATATGTGTGCACGGGTCAGAATCAGCATTTACAACTACATAACTTACTTTTCTATCTAGTCTAGTCTATCTTTTCTATTCTAGCTAGTAACACACACACACTCACTGCGATCGCTCTGCTCGATGAGGCGTTGGCAGTACTGGAACGCCTTCTCTCTCAGACGCTCCTTTGGAGGCAGCAATCGGCTGGAGGAGGAGGTTGCGGAAACCATAGAAACCACTGACCCGTCCACCTCCGAGCGGTCATCTGCAACGCGGGAGGTCATGAATGAGAGGTCACGACTCAAAGCCTTCTCGAAGAGATGATGATTTATTGGAATCAAATTCTGCATAATGCCTTCTGCGACTGCTTAGCGCCAAATCTGAGCAGAGAGCCAGAATTAGAATGAGTGGAAGGGTTTTTGGTTATGGAGATCAAAGCAAAAACTGTGAAATACTGTTTCAGTCAAGAGGAATTTCTCATTTTAGCCACCAGTAGCAACAGTTTACCTGCAACTGACAAGTTTAGTACTACAAACAGAGTCTAAACTAGAGATGGACGGATGATTGCTCAGTTATAAACAGCTTGTTTCACTCATGTGATGCACACAGTTTCAACACACTGAGTCAGAGCTTGTGTTAAATGAGGAAAAACCATGTGGCTGATGACATATGTAGCTTCAAACTTCATTAGCACTTTGGGAAGCAGCTCGGTTTTCATTCAGTTTGACAGTTTTTAACGTTTTATGAGCAGATTTCTAATAATAACTAGTAATAATGTCATAAATGTAATAGCTATGTATATAAGTCTTACAAACCACCAGATGTCACTGTGCTGCTGCATTTGAAGGCCCAAAGCTTCAAATCTATTTTCTGATCAAAGACTCAGAGTTCCATCCGCCCATCCCTACTTTAGACTGAAAGCTTGCTGCTGAGGTTTAGACGAGAAATAATTCGAAAGGTTAGGAGAAAGATAGGTTAATATTCTACCCAATCACATCCCTTTAGAAAGAAGTGAAAAAATAACAGTTGGAATTATCAAGAGACAATGTCAAGAGGAAACCATCAGAATCAAGAAAGGCGGAAACTGGCTGCTCCTCATATTATACACACACCACAAGTAACACTCTGAGTGTAGCTGCTCTCAGAGCATCTTATTAGTCATTAATCACAGTGATTCATTCATGTTAACTAACTCACGAGAGGATTAAAGGGAGATTAAAAGGCACACACCAGTGAAAGTGTAATTAAGAAGTCACAGATCAGGATTTTTGGTGAGCTGGTTTGTTAGATCGAGCGTTGTGAGTTGACCTGTGCTGCCCCAAAGTTAAACAGGAGATGTAAGAGTTTAGGTCATTCACGGTGTCTCAGAGGCACGCGCATGCAAGGAGGGTCCACAAACCCACAAGTCTTACCATTAGAAAAGGAGTGAGAGAGGCTGAGCTGTAACCTGTTTGCTGGGGGTGATGAAAACACAGAGCATACTTTACTTTGAGGCTTATGTTCCGTGGATGCACTTTGTAGCTATGGCCTGCCAGGCAACGAGCCTCTCTTGAATGGAAAGCAAAAGGTTGTGGTTTGTATGGGTGGTAAGGTCATACCAGCGTCAGCTGTGGTGCTGCCGTTGGATACAGAGTGGTAGGTGAGAAGCCAGTGGCGAAGCATGGAAAAGGAATAGACGTTCATCCACTGGTCGTCAGTGAAGCCCTGGCCCACACACAGCACAGTGAAGAAATCCCCTGACACCGTGCCATCCAGCTCTGCTATGGGCGCTGGCTGTTAGAAAACACACACACACACACACACACACACACACACAAATACAAAGCAGTTAAACTTGATGTGGGAAAAAAATAACCCTGAAAAGAAGCTAATGTTCATTAATTAATGAAGGACTTGAAACCTTAGAGTGTGCTTTACAGGCTGAACACTGTTACCTGACGTGACCTGGGTCCTGCGAAGAATCCTCCTGAGGAAACACCACCTCCTTGAGTGATGCTAGCATATCGCAGCCAATCGACAAGCTTCTTACTCAGAAGGGTCACATGATCTGTAGCGAGTCAGGTGGAAAGAGAGAAAAAAAGATGCTTATTGACACGCATGCAGAATTGCTTGATTGCCGATTAGCTGTGTGTTTTAGCTTTGCTTTGAATTAGCTGGAAACTTTGACCTGCTGTATGTCTTTTACCTTCAGTGAGGCACTCTGGGTTGTGTGTGAGGATGGTGTTGAGGATGGGCAAAGTGTATGTGAGCGAGTGGGCCGGCCCTTCTGATTGTCGGCTTTCCAGACTGCGAAGGAGCTGAGCGCAGAGAGACGACAGGTCATCCCTTGATCCAGCCTGTTGGGGTTAAAGTTTTTGAGAGACTGTGTTATAGCCCAAAACAAATTATGGTACTTTAGGGTATTTGGCCAGTAAAAGAAATGGTTACATTTTGTTTCCTATGTTAAATATCATGAGCATATATTTTTTATTTTTTATTATTTCTTTTGAGGACAAATCGCCATTACAGCATTAAATACATGAATTCAATTTTGAAGTGATGAGAAGTGTTTGAAAGTGAGTTGCAGCCGACCACTTATTCAGTGCCCACTGCTTTTTATGTTGAAGAGCTGACACAATATCTGAACAGAAAGTAGTGGCAAAATGAGTTGCTGGTTAATTATTCAGACAATTAATCACTAACAATTTAAGAGGCGACGAAAAGCCTCTTAGAATACCATATGTCTCAAAGTAAGTATGAATTAAGATGAACACGACATTAGAGCAAACCTGTGAGAGCAGCAGGGCAGCAGCATGGCTGTTCAGTTGACTGATGTTCTCCTGGTTGTAATTCACTTCCTGACCAGAGAGGGGCAGTGTCTCCCTGAGCACAGCCGAGCTCAGTACCTGAAACTGCTCTGCAGGTGAGGACAGGAGCGATACAACCCTCTTCTGAAGCTCTGGAGGCAACCTTTGGCAGATGACAACAGGGGAGGTGGCAGACGTGTTTTGAATGATAGCCCACACCGAATATTAAAGAGTTTGGAGTAGAAATCGAAATGACTGATGACTAGGAAGGAGAAGCTCAGCGTTGTGGCTCTGTTTCTTTGTGCATGCTACCTGAGAAGGCAGGTGAGATCACTACAGACAGTAAATGGAGGTTTAGAGGAAAACGATAGGGAGGAAGTGACAAAAGAAGGATAAGGATGGAGCAAGTTGAATACAAATTAAGACAAAGGGGAGTGAATGGATCAACAAACTGAATGTGAATGAACAGTAGGACGCATGCTGTCGGGCTGGTGCAGGCGGCAGCTCTTACGTCCTGGTGTACTTGGTGGCAGAGAGGATGAGGTGCAGCCTCTGCAGGGAGTCGACAGTCTCATGACCGAGCTCCTTCCCCTGGAGCAGCTTGACCAGTCTGCTGTAAAACTTCTGCAACTCAGACTCCTGGATCTCCCTACAAATGACACACACAGTGCATCTTGCCTCTGTCAGGTTCTTCAAGACTGAAAATTGCTAAAACACGTTGTCAACTGATCGACTGACACAATATAAATCAACTAAAGTAAAAGTACTCGCTAAACATGACAACAAGCATGACAGCAACGGTTTTATACTGAACACCTTTTTTTGACAATTTCCAGCGTTTATAACGCTACATTAATAAAAACACAACAGGCGTGAAAGTAATTGTGATCTACAGTCCTACTGTGATAAACAGGTGTAAAAGTAATGCTGAATGACCGTAAACATAAGTGTCAGTAATACAGCAATACCTGGTAATTTAAGGCTAACCTAGCTTGCTTTAGCCTTGTTAGCTTAGCAGAGGAAATGATAGCAAGCTGTGTGTAAACCAGCTGTGGGGAAGAGTTGAAGATGGTGGTAAAATTCTCATTTTATGATTTTCTTACCTTGCTTGCTTAATTAAACTATCGGAACCGTGAGAGTACATTTTGACAAGAGTCGAACATTCCTCTGCCACTCCTGTCGGCAGCGGAAGGTAAACAGTCCGGTCGCTAATCAAGTCCTGACTGGAATCACATGACCATCACTTTGGTTCCTTCTTCACTGAGCGGAAGTTGAGGAGCAGTTCTATCCAAATGTTTACTCATTCACAGACTCATTCTTGACGCCATAAACACTCGCCCACATAAAATCATAATCTACAGTCCATAATTATATCGATGTTTATTTTAATATATCACTAGAAAAGCATTTTTTTTTCTTTTGTTGCGAAGGAAATCTTATATCACTTTCAGAGATAACTTCCTTTAGGTGACTTTACTTCACATTTCTGTTTCACATTTTTACGCAACTTTCTTCAGCAGTTTCATCATTTAACAACGTAGACAAACGCTTGCATTTCCTATGTTGCAAATTATCCCCCTATGTTGCATTTTGTTCATGAGGACAAAACAATAACAGAAAATAACATTTCAGGTGACAATATTGTATAGCTGGCTACTTCACTTTGTCTACCCTTTGTCTCATCAGGCTGCAGAAACAGGCTTTTTTTTTAAGGCATTTTATTCAAGAACTAAATTATACATATACAATAATCCACTCAGACTTTTACTTCAGATAACATAAACATAAGCATTGCAAACAAAATGGACTGAAAGTATCAAAAGTAAAAGTACTCATTGTGCAAAACTGCAATGTCAGTGTCAGAGGCGTTGGAAGTATTTAGGTCCTTTGCTTGTCAATATTACAATATAAAAATACTCAATTACATTTAAAGGTCCTGCATTAAAAATGCCACTTTAATAAAAGGCAGATGTGTAAATATTATCTATAAATACTTACAGTAATATGATGAAAGTACTTATAATTCGGAAAAATAGTCCCTATGAGATTTACACTGTTATATACAGTATATTATTGGATTATTATTACAGTTGCATTCATGTTTAAGCAGCATTTTATAGTTATCATTATATTTGAACCTCTCTTATATTGTGTTGGGTTGTTTAATCTCTAACAGTGCATCATATTTTAGAAGATAATTTGTTTTGCATGTAAACTCTGTAAATAGCTGTCAGATAAGGGGAGTAAAAATAGAATATTTCCCACGGATATGCAGCCTCGGGAGTGGAAGTAGCATTAAATGGAAATATTGAATCGAAGTATTTCCATAATCCAAGAAAAGATTCACCTGTTGATATCATCCAACTGACTGAGCGCAATGAGGGTAGAGATTAAGCAAAAAAGCACTTCCTGACCGATTGTAAACTTGCAACACGTCTGGATGAATACTGTTAATATTCTTTGTCTCCTTCATCTGACCATTGTGACCGTATCTGATGACAGCACACAAAGTGAGACAGGTCACACCGGCTGCGGGCTTGCGCTCTTCCTCACCTCTGTGCAGTCAACTTGTTATTTCCATTAGAGTTCACATCGCCCCCGCTGTCTGTCTGTCTCTCTCTCTCTCTCTCTCTCTCTCTCTCTCTCTGTCTCTCTCTCTCTGTCTCTCTCTCTGTCACTCTCTCTGTCTTTTTCTCTCTCTCTCTGTTTCTCTCAGTCTATCTTCAGCTCAGACGGTGCGTCGGACCCACAGCTCCCATGCGCTCTTCAATTCCTTTAAAAGTCCTCCCTCTCACTTGGATAAATGGAGACAACCTGAGCCTCTGGGATTTATGGTAAAACAATCGGCTTCGTGATTTCAAGAAAAAAAGGAAAAGAAGAAGAAGACAACAAAGGCAAACAGGATACCACACCTTGGCTGGGTTTAATTCATCTTCCACTCTTTGGACTGCTTATCCTCCGCAGCTCAGGTAGGTCAAACAACTCTAATTGTATTCATGCATGTTTGTGAGTGCTGATGATGCACCCAGAAATGAGGAATAATGTCAGAGACGTTGCCGATCATCATTGTAAACGTGCGTCAGTTTGAATGGAAAGTCGAGAAACCGAGACGTGACATGACACCCCATAATAAGGCGGCGGCGACAGCCTGTCACAGCCGTGTGTCATCTGTGTCATGATGAGAGAACACAGCACCTTACGTTCAGAGGAGCTGTCAGAAGTGCACGTTTGTCCCTTTAAAGCTGCACAAAGAACTGATGGATACAGGTTGATTAAGATGGGAGCATCTATCCTAAACATCAGTTTTGCAGCTGGACTCGTACTGGTTAATGAATCTGCATGTATTTTCGTTTCTCTGACATTTTCTTGGCCTGTAAATAAAGAAAGTTATTAGTTTGGCAGCACAAGAGAACCTCTGAACCCCTGTCATCATCGAGCCGTTATCAAAATGTTTGGGATTCCAGCAGCAGGTGCAGAAGACAGCGACCTCCATTGAGGGAGAATCAGGGAGATGCAGAGAGACAGAGATATAAGAAGTCGTGTACAGAACAGTCATTCTGCTTATTCATTACAATGCACTGATCTCAAACTCTTAAATGTACAATGTGTTTTGCTGAAATATGTTGTGGTGTGACTGTTTCTGCATATGTTTGAAGAAGCACAAAATGTCCTTTTTTAAAGTTATGCATGAGATATACAATGATTTGCATTCCACCTCACAACCAACGTGCATTAACTTTTCAAGTGTAATATTATAAAGCAGAAATCGCTCCAATGGATTGTCCTGATTGGAACAGAAAACATACACTGAGCCTGTTTTTTTCTGTATGATATTAAGATATTAAGATGATTTTTTTTAATTATGCAAATCATACAAAATGCACATGTCAGTCTTTAGGATAGCTGGACCTCTGTACCCTCATCTCTGTCTCTCTTCCCTCTCGTTCAGAGCCTACGTATCAAATATCTTATAAGCTTCAGCTATTCCACTGGACAATGGAGCCTTTATGATGGTTTGTACACCTGAACCAATCATATCTGCCTATCAGCTAGCTGGTCAACCAATCCCAGTCCAGTACACAGGGACCTTGGGCACAGCTGTCTCATGGACCGACTGTGTTAACATTGCCTTGAATTGAATGCACTTGTGTGAAGCTTAAGAGTGATCAAACTTTTTTTTTTTTTGGTCCTGAAAAACATGATCGGTCACTGTATGTGCTCGAGAAACATGCAGAAACATAATGTGAACGTATTCTACAAGTTCAGTGAATTTGTCTGTGAAGATTCTCAGTCATCCATGTCATGGTTGTTCAAGAAGGCTTCTTCTGTTCTAACTGGCTGGTGGGGAGTTCCAGGTATTTAAGCTGTGGGGGTCGCTATCAAGGACATTTATGCCCCTCGGGCCCCTCCTGGTTGTGTAGCGGCAGGCTTTAGAGTCGTTGGAATCACCTGAGGTCAAGTGTCATCGACAGTCATAGGTGTTTTCACATGAGGCCAGCTGTGAGTATTTGTTAAATCTCCTGGGAAGGGCTGAGGGGCCAGTATTGTAGGTGGGGGATTAATGGTGTCATAGACCTCCTCCTATGTGAGGGATGGTTTCTCGACTTTGACGTGAATAGCCTCTTTCACTCCTCTTTCAAACCATCTGTCCTCACTCTCAAAAATATGCACAATGTTGTATGTGAGTTGGTACATCATGAAGTGGCACACTACTTGATGTTAGATTGGATTACACTATAATCCTCACTCACTTCCTCTATGGAACAGTGGCACACCTATTTGTGTCACTTTGTGCAGAACATAGTTGTGGTTGGCTGAGAGTGTAATAATTCTGGGTCACAACGACGCTCACATGGTGGAACGACTTCACGCATCATGCTGAATCAACGTCAACCGTCATCAATCATCATATGAACGGGGCTGTCGTAAAAAACTAAAAATCTGAGTTACACCGAAGGACACAAAGTCTGCTGGGTTTAAATGAACAGATGTGACAGCTGGGTTAAAACACCAGATTAGTTGAGGAGGAGTAATATCAGCATCATGGAAAATCACCGGTAACCAATTTCCATTTCCACCAAACCATTAGCAAAAATGGATGCACGTCCATCACTAACAGAAAGTAGCAAAACTTTAAATCTAATTAAATGTCTCTTCTAAAAAACACTGAACCAACAATATGAATTTGTTTTAAGGAGGCGTAGCTGTATTAAACAGTGGAAACAGACAAATACAATAGAAAAGCACTAAAGATAATTAAAAGGAATGTAAATAATGATGTAGTGATTGTGGTGTATGTGAAGGATGTGTGAAAGAGTGCAGATTATATGAACACTAACTAATTATTGGATGCAGATGCAGGATGCAAGGCAGTAGCAAGTCTGTATATGTACCACTGAATGGCCTTTGATGGTGTTCTTTTCCAAAATGTGAGAAAACCATGTTAGTATAAAATAGTCTTAGTTTGGAACCCTGCAAAATGTCTTTGTAGCAAAAAAATTTAGGCATTAATTTAAATAAATGATGCTGTCGTCAATGGAAGTCAATGGAAACATTAGAAAAAGCCAGAGGATATATAAAAACAGCTTTTTTTCGTCTTTGAAGGGTTCATCCCGGCAGTCTCTGTCGTGAAATGTTCATATGCACAGATTTCATTTGGTCTTGTGTGTGTGCCCAAATTGAAAATCTTTGTGAGATTCATCAATACCTTTTCATTTCTAGAATGTTTCTTCCAAAGTTTTATGCAACAATGTTTTCAGCTTTCAGCACACTTTCCAGAACGCATACCATTTTACTATCCTCATGCTGAGCCGGTGCCTGACACCTGGGGTAGATCTCCACACTTTAGACTGCACATGTGAAATCTCACATGCTGGACCACCTGACACCCAGCTGTCCCCATTACATTCAAAGGAAATAATTGAATAATTGAAATGTAATGTATTTACTGTCTTACGTGAGGCAAAATCAAACTTGAAATTCCATCATTTCATTTCTATGTCAGTGTAAATAAAAATGCATAAATATGTAAAAATGTTTTGCCACCAGCTTAATTTTTAAGTGGCACATTTATTCTTTAGAAATGGAATCGGCCCAATTTAAATGTAATAGTGCTGTACTCACATGGCTCGTGAAATGTGGTCCATTGCACTGCATATTTTACATGCAGTATAAATACTAACCTGGAAATCTTTGGTGTGTCTTCAGCAGTAACCATGTAATTTAGACGTATTATACAGAGCATGGCGGCGGGAAACAGTTCAGATACTGAGCAGCGAGTCCTGCAAAACAGTATGCAGCTACATTTGTGCGTCTGTCTCTCTTAAGTCTGCAGTTGCTGAGGCCACACAAACGCACACATATAGACTGTTCTGAAAAAAAAAACAGTCAACTCCTCTGACCACATTACTATAAACAAAAGCGGCCAACTGAGAGGACTAAAACAGTGCACAGGAAGAGAGCTACTACTCACATCTGGGCTGAAAAGGAGGAAGCAAGGATGAGCTTTCTCGGTAATGAACTCCAAAATAAGAGAAGAGAGAAGAGGAAACATGTATGTGGTTATTGAATGAGTCTGTGTATGTGTGTGTGTGTGTGCATTCAACGTATGTCTGCATGCACTGTGTACTTCTGCATGAGTGCATGGGAGTGTGTTGGTGTGAGTGCTTGTGGTTTCATCATCTGCTGCAACTGTGGCAGTACATACACACTGTAGATACAAGTCACGGCTTCAAGTGTTGACGAGGTGCGATATTTCTGTCTGCCTCAGACTGCATTTGAAACGTAGATTATCATTGATTTTGTTCACTGACCGACTGTCTACATATTCGAAAGGTATTAATATAGCACAGAGAAAGTCATGCTGGTGATCAGAGGTATTTTCACACTGACAGTAATGCTGCGGATACAACCTTTGCCAAGTATTTAACCAGTATATGTGTGTGTGTGTTAGTCTGCAGCATGAAGGGACAAACTCAAATCATCACATGCATGGTGCAGGTGACAGTTGTATGCAAAAGTGTGTGTTTACATGAGTAATGCCATCAGATAGGCTTGATTTGCCTAGCTGTGGACTGCAAGTCACAAAGCAGGATTGTAGGATGACACCCACTAGCCAGACAACATGCAAATCCCAGAGATGCATGGACAGTGTGTGTGTGAGAAAGTGAAATGATTGAGAGAGGAAACCAAGTGGGAGTGAGAGGAAGATAAAGAGAGTAGAAATATGTCTGTAGAAAAGTTTGAAAAAAGGAGAGGCAAATGGAAAGATGTCAGTTGGTTGAAGTTTGTTATGTTTGGAAGGGAAACAGACGAAGCGGAGAATGTGTGGGACCCGAATGAGCAAAGTCTCACTCTGTTCTGTTGTACTTCACGAGGCCTCGCAGGGCTGTTTTTGCACACATTTACGCAAACGTACCGTCACATGAGTTGTAAACAAAAAGTCATGTTTTAATATCGCCGCCTTATTTAATCACCCAAAGCACATCAGCCAAGTTACTAAAAAGTTATTAACTTTGGCCATCAGCGATCACAGTGTTTGTCGTGCTCAGTGTTTCATTGTGTGTTCATTCACACACACACTCCATCCACAGTTGCCTGCCTCAAAGGGATCTAGTTGGAAAGAGTGACTGTTCACCTTGCTGCTCACATCATCACTCTGTGAGTCATTTTATGGATTCGTGCATGCAGTGAATCACTGACAACACTGTTTTGTTTTTGTTTGTTTTGGATTATTAGTTTGCATACTTGCAGATGTGAGTACATTTACATTGAGAGTCTACAGCTCTGATATGCTAGCAGCTCTGTGAGGCTGTGCTCGGGCACAGCACTGCTTTGAGCGAAATGCTAATGCTTGCTAACACTCACAATGACAGCATTAGATGTATTGGTAGGCACAGGTATAATGTTTACCTTGTTCACCGTTAGAGCTCGACTGGTCGGGTGATATTAGCTTGCGGTATGTGTGTCTGTGTTGACTGATGATGATGATGCACTCCTGAAATGCCAAACTAGGTTTGAATTAATTCAGAAACGGTGTCACCGTTTGGCAATAAATTATTATTAAAAACATGAACAGACATGTTGTCCTGCACCTTAGCTTGTTAAACAAGCCACCAAACAAAGATTGTTAGCTAATCAGCAGCTCAGCTGTAGCACATACTCTTCACGACCACTAACGATGCACCGTCTGTCCATGACATGTGGCTTCAGTGCAAGTTGGTTTATTATGTCTCGTTCCCTACCGTGTGACATGATGGCAGCCTGCCTGATGCTGTCAATCAAACACGGACACCGGCAGCCCCCACCCCCCAGCCAGCTGTGACAAAAAGACCTTTTTACTTCCTTTTAATAAATAAAAAGGTGACAAAAGGAGATGCCTACAACTCTGATCTGACTCATCAAAATGATTACGCTTGATGAATACACTACACAAATGTCATGGCAATTCAGTCAATAGTTGCTGAGATATTTCACTTGAAGCCAGAAAGGTCATCCTCACGGTGGAGCCAGAAAGGAAATGTCAGGGGATCATCTGGACACTATAAACGTCTGAACCAAATTCTATAGCAATCCATCAAACAGTTGAAATAATTCGGTCTGGACCATAACGGTGGACTGACCGTCCTCAGATCCATGCCACTAGCATAGCGTATAATACAGTCATATGCCAGTTAAGTGTGTGGCTGTGATTACCTGAACCTCCTTTCCTGTGAAGCAAGAAGAGGGAAAACCCCTCAGAAATAACATGGCTAAAAAAAAAGACCACTTCTTGGTCTGGTATCTGCCTTGTCTTGCAGAAAAGTAACCACAAGTAAACTAAGACAACGTGATTTTAGCTTGTGGTTCCTCAGAGCCCAAAAGAAATGACGACTTTGTTCCAACTGTGCACTCACTAATTTGTGCTAACGGTTGAATTTGCAGAAAACAACCACTGATGTCAGTTGCCTCACCGACAGTTAACCTTGCCACGCTTTCATGTAACGCAGCCTGTTGTCTGCTCTGAGAAAGGATCACAGTCACAGTCATAGACAGACACATGCATACAGTTCTCATCTCTCTTGCAGCATCTCTTTGATTCAGCTGTGATGATGAAAAATGACATTGCATGATCAATAGCCGCTGTCGGCTTTTTCATCTTTTCAGGGCGCAAGAGATGGAAAGCAATACATCCGACGATGTGGAGACGCTGTGGGAGAAGGTGGAGAGCAAACGTTACGAACTGTGTCGCATCATCTCCCCGGCAAAGCTCACGCCCTACCTCCGCCAGTGCAAAGTCCTGGATGAGCAGGACGAGGATGAGATCCTCAACTCCATGCTGCTGGTTTCCAAAGCAAACCGCACAAGTAGGTGGAGGGATGTGTGGGCGTTTTATGTATCAGCCGTGCTATCGTAATAGTTTTCTTGCGATCTGAGATTGTACGCAGTGAAAGTGATTTTGTGTGTGTTAAGATTAAAGCATGTTAATCACTCCTCTGCCAGGCCGTCTACTTGACATCCTCCACACTAAGGGAGAGCGGGGGTATGTGGCGTTTCTGGAGAGTCTGGAGTTTTACTACCCTGACCTGTACAAGCTGGTCACAGGCAAGGACCCCACGCGACGCTTCTCCACCATCGTAGGTGAGGCTCACGCCTTTGGTTGCAGACACATGCAGACATATGCATGGGCAACTTTCACATGCACTTCTCTTTACAGTTTGACTACCACTGGTGAACTGAAGCAACCAATACTGTGTGCTGATTATCAGTGACTTTATATTGAGCCATCTTCACCAAACTTAGTGATGGCAGTGCCATCCTGTTACACTATATGCAGATGATAATTTGTATATAGTGTACAGCATATTATACTCTATACCCCATAGTTTCCTGTCTGTTTCCTCAATGCAGTGGAGGAGGGTCACGAGGGTCTGACCCAGTTCCTGATGAACGAAGTGATGAAGCTACAGCAGCAGTCTAAAGTCAAGACCCTGCAGCACGTTGAGCTCAGCAGGAAGAACTGCACCCTGGAGGACGAGCAGAAGAAGCTACGGCTGGCCAATCAGGAGCTCCAGGCCTTCCAACTGAGTAAAAACACATGTTATCATTTGAGACATTATTTTCCGATCACATCATGCTTCAAATCCAAATGAAAAACCTACCACCATGAATTGAAACTGTGACCCCACCACACATGCTTGACTTACCCTGCTCGGTGCACCACACTGGGGTTTATTAAGGCTGAGTTGCCAATCACATTGTCGACCAAAGCCTGTTCACGAAACTAGGACGCTGTGGTACTCGTTGTCCTGTGTGGAGGAAACCAGCATTTGGCACGCATTCACAGTTAATCAAATGCTAAAAATAATTTCAGCATAATGTTCAGGCCAGATCAGCTCATGTCCCTCTGACAGCATTTAGGTGTACACTCAACAAAATAAGACACAGTCGGCATGGCGTTGCAAATTTCCTGGTCAGGGTGAATTTGCAGAATTATACTACCCCAAAACCACATCTGTCCTTCCTGAAACCTTTAACTTGATATGTCTCAATATCACATTATGACCTGGCTCCTTTTCTAAATATCCGTGTTCATTTAATTCAGCCATTCATGTTAGATGTTTTTCTGTATGTAAGAAAAATCCTATGTAGCTGTAGTGCAGCCAATTATTAAATTACTGAAGATCAAAAAGACAGAGAGTAAAAAATGGCATTATGAAATAAAAAAGTGATATTATGAAAGTGTTACGAATTAAAAACATACTTTAACTTTAATGATATCAATGCAATTTGGAAATGTCAAAAATATACAAAAAAATATTATTATTAAAATTGTGAAAATGAATGATGAATTAACATGTCAAAATAATAAGTTGCATGTTTTATAACAATATAATTATTGTATTTATTATTCAATTTATACTTTGTGGTTCATTTATCACAATTTATTTGTATTATTATCACTTTCATAATGTGTTATTTGCTTATTTAGTATTTAACTCTTTGGGCTTCTACATGAATACATTTTCTATATTTTCCTTTAAACATGAAATTTTTATATATACTTTGCAATGACTGCTGCTGTCCTGGACAACACACTCGTGCACTACTGTTTACATAACTACGGTACGGCTTTCCAGGGTACAACAAGTTGAGAGAAGAGAGAAACACCTACAGTGATGAGCTGTTGAGAGTTAAGGATGAAAACTACAACCTGGCCTTGAGGTACGCCACACTGAGCGAGGAGAAGAACATGGCAGTGATGAGGAGCCGAGACCTGCAGCTAGAGGTACTGATGGACATACAAATGCGTCAAAACAGATATACATTGTCAGAATGTTATGTACTAGAAAAAAATATGTGAGAAATGATCATTAATGATGAAACTTAATCAGTGACTTTAGAGGAAATGTGGGGATTTGAGGGCGTTAATCAGGGAGTGTAACCTGCTCTCACATCCATGCTAGTATCTATATCTCACTACTCCTTCTGTGTCCTATCCGCATGTATAGATTGATCAGCTGAAGCACAGGCTGAACAAGGTGGAGGAGGAGTGTAAGATGGAGAGGAGGCAGAGTCTCAAGCTGAAGAATGACATTGAGAATCGGCCAAAGAGAGAGCAGATCTTTGAGCTGGAAAGGGAGAACGAAATGCTCAAGATCAAACTACAGGATCTACAGTCCATCATACAGGTACCTTCTGCCTAAAACACACGCACACAAACACACACACACACACACACACACACACACACACACACACACACACACAAGATTAATTGCCAATAGAAGATTTTTTGTGCATGTTCCAGCAACTGAGATCTCAGTGACATGTCCCAGATGTGCAGAAAGAGCACCTCTGACTTCCGCTTGCCATGTTATTCAGCAGCTTCTTAATCCTTTCATTTATCCAGATTTGCAGGAACAGACCAGCAAATTAAGTTGCACTAAGTATTTTTCGCATCACTGCATTTCCAGCGCAGAAGCCGAGGATTATTTTAACAAACTACCGCTTCCACTTTATTCCTTATATGCACAAGCACAAGCACAACACACTGTGTTCACCAGGTAGCCACTAGCTGTATGTCTGCACTTTGCTGCTGGACAGGTAGCAAAACGGTTGGTTTATGAGAGCTTTATTGCTGAAAACAGCGGACTGCTGACGCTAATTAGAAGAGTGAGGGTGAACTAAAAGAGTAAACTAAAACAATGAGCTGAAAGACGCTAAAGTGCTCCGTAGAGCTGAAGGAAACCAAAGAGTTGCGTGATGTTTGTCTGTGGGTTTGTGGCGATTCAGTATGAACGATCCAGCAGCCAGTTTGACAAGGTTCATAATCGACAATGTGTGTGTTTCTGAATACTCAGCCCGGCCCCCTACCTGCGTCAGACAAGGCCATCCTTGATATTTTGGAGCATGACAGACAGGAAGCATTAGAAGACCGACAGGACCTTGTCAACCGCCTCTACAACCTCCATGAAGAAGTGAGACAGGCGGAGGAACTACGAGATAAGGTAACATACACACACTACAAACACACAAGCACGTACATTTTCATATTGGAGATAAGGTACGTGGAAGTAAGTGATAAGAGATCTTGCTTGGGACTGCATGAATGTGAACCAGAGTGGGGGTGGGAGCACACAAAGGTTAACAAAAACACACCCTTGAAACACAAAGCCATTAATAGAGAGTTTAATGCCCATGAGACCATCTGTGATACACACCCTGTGCAGAAACCCCCATCTCAGGCCTCTCTCTATGCAACTTGCTCTTTCTACTTTCTCCCACTGTGTTTCTCTTCCCGTATCTGCGTTTTTCGAATAAGCTATAAATAGCACCCTGTCTGTGTGTGTGTGTGTGTGTGTGTGTGTGTATGTGTGTTCGCATGCAGTACCTGGAGGAGAAGGAGGATCTGGAGCTGAAGAGCTCCACACTGCAGAAGGACTGCGAGATGTATCACAACCGCATGGACACCATCATCACCCAGCTAGAGGAGGTGGAGAAGGAGAGGGACCAGGTGAAAGCACTCACTCACACACACACACACACACACACACAAACACACAGGTGCAATTTTTCCACTGCACATCATGACCATTTGCAATTTTGCCCATGTTTGTGTGTGTTCATGAACTGGGTGCTACAGGCGTTTCGAGCCAGAGACGATGCCCAGCACCAGTTCTCCCAGAGTCTCATTGAGAAAGACAAATATCGAAAGCAGATCAGAGAGCTGGAGGAGAAGAGCGATGAACTCCACATTGAGATTGTACGCAAAGAAGCCAAGCTGGTCACCTTGGAGTCTCGCCTACGACGGCTGTCCAAGGACATTGTTTTGGACCAGGTCAATGTGGGTGATGACTGCTCACATTGCATCTCTGGAATTTGCCATTTCAGCCAGTTTCATTGTCTAATTCTGAAAATCTGCTAGTTTTCATTGAGTTTTTCTGTTTTTTTCCTCTTTGTTTTGCAGAGTTTGCCGAGGGACCTGCCTCCGACCATCATCTCTCCGGGGGAGTTTAAACCCGTCCAGGGCCAATCAGAATGGTCCAGCGATGAGTCGCCAGAGGATAAGATCTTATCCGAGGAGCCTCGCCTCAAACGCAGACCCAACCTCAAAGCAGGGGTCAGCCAGTAGCCAATACTCACACAGGCTTACTTATTTACTTATGGGTCATTGTGGCAAAGGCCAGAGCTCCTATTTATCAAACTTCTAAGAAAATGTTCTTAGTTATCACAATGCCACACATGTATCAAGCTACTGTACTTACTCCTACTTACGAAGTCTCTTAGAAACTCTGAAGTGATCATAATAATAATCACATGTATGACCAGGAACAGCCAAGGATTTCTGTGTTCTGCAGTCATCCACAATCTACTTTTAGATAACTCAAGAAACCTCTGGAGCTCTATTAGATTTAAGTATTTTTAATTTGTAGGAAATTTGAACAGTTTCTATTATGAAGAATATAAGTAGCAGTAAAGTGAAAGAATATTAGTACTGCAGATGGTGGACGGCATGCCCTGGGTTTGGAGAACCCTACAGGACTACTGGCATGGAGCCTAAACAATGCCCTGCTGAGGACAGGGTATTTTAGCCACCTAAAAAAAGGCCCACTTAAAATAATCAATGTCAATTTAGGTGTAGGCTATATTTAGAAAATTTTGACTTCTTTAGAAAGATATTTCCGACAGGTAACTGAAGCTGTTACATCGCTCTCTCAAAGCCGCCAGACTCCTTTTACAAAAACAACAATTTTACCTCGTAGAACACAGTTTCAGCTCACAAACAAACTTGAACTGATGCTACTTTTTTAGTCGGGCCTTTTCTTTAGGTGGATAACACATTTTTGCTGTCCTTTAACGGACATGGCAGAAAGACAAAAGTTGAAAAAGAATGTGGCAGAAATGGAATATCATATTCAGAAGTATGTTTTTAGTGTATAATCACCTGAAACAAGGATCTTTGTGCTGTGATTACCTTAGAATGAGCTCTTTGTATCTACAGAGTGTCCATGGAGTCCACCATGTTGCCATGTGTCTACAGTCGCTCAGAACGGACAAACCAAACCCTTGGTCCAGAGAGGCCCATTCGTGTTTTTTGCGAGTTTTGCGGCACAGTAGCTAAAAGAATTTTATGTTGTGTATTTTAGAACAGAGTGAAGTCTCCAGTCTGTGTACCCAAAGACCTTCACGTCAACTCAGAGGCCACTCAACCTGCAGGTATCAACATGCAGCTCATTCATATGCTTTATTCTGCCATAACAATGTTCCTTTATGTACGCTCATCCACATTTGTGTCCAACTTTCCGTTCTTTTAGTCAACGGTGGAGACTGTCTGGACATCCAGATGCTAAACTCGCACACCAACAGCCACTCCCTCCCTTCCTCCCCCAGCATCCCTATGTCCCCCATATATCCGGCCTCCTCAGCTCCCCCGCTCTCCTCCTCCTTTTCCCCATGCCCCTCCCCACTGCCCTTCACAATTGGAGAACAGTCCAACAGGCCAAATATGGTGAGGTCTGCTTTCGTACAACATTGTTAGAGTGCTGTCCAGTTTGTTCTGTAATGTGAACGTCTGCTTTGTTCACCTGTCAAACCTCCAGCTGCGTTACCGTAACGATAGCATCTTGTCCACGCTGCCCGAGCCGCCGGAGAAAGCATCACTTTACCGCAGAGAGAGGGAGAAGGAACATGACTTCCACCCCCGCAGGTCCTCACAGTCACTTAATCTGTACTGTTTAATCAATGGGACCAACATTATTTATTCCTTTTTTATGAATTTGGGCTAGCTTGTATTCAATTTCCTGTTATGAACTGCTTCAAAATAATCTGTTCGCCCTCTTTTAGCCTCCCGGACTTTGATAGTGACAACATGGAAATGGAGTTTGGTAAAGTATATGTTTACACATTGCCCAAAATTGTGCTAATGATGTTTTTTCTTTCTCTGTTTATCTTCAGCCATTTTTTATTAACTCTCTATCAATCTCTCTGTCTGCCCCGTCCTTAGAGGATGAAGTACAGGGCGGTCCACCTTCTGTCCACTCCTCTTCCTCGTCCCATCAGTCAGAAGGGATGGACACCTATGACCTGGAGCAGGTCAACAATATCTTCAGGAAACTCTCTCTGGAGAGGTACAGCACAGACTCTCATGCGCTCAAACTCGCAGTAATCAGTGCACGTGAAGCTTACTTACAAACCCCTTCCACTGTCAGACACGTTTGTGTGAATTTGAGTATGCGCGTCTGTGTGCAGGCCGTTCCGTCCGTCTCTGTCCTCCTTCTCAAGGATCAGCTCCTCCCTGAAGCCGGTGCAGGAGCTGTCGTTGCCGGGTGAAAACCTGCTGAAGGACATCACTCTGGTTGGCGGCAATGACAGCGGGATATTCATCGCATCCGTCCAGTCGGGCTCCATCGCTGAGAAGGTGGGGCTACGAGAGGGCCACCACCTCCTGTTGGTATGTAGTTTGCTTACTGCATGGGTTAAACTCACACCCTAAGATGAGTAAAAGATCATCAGCTGTAGAAACAGAAAAGAAAGAGTAAGAACATAGAAGATGCATGGACATTTTCAACAGAAAATACAATTTGTGAATCAGCAAACCCTTTATTTTCTATATTTTCAGATGCCTGTTTGTTTTTCTTGATCCCTTATCCAATGACCATTACCCATAATTGAGGGATTCATTTGAAAAAGCGCCAAACAATCTTACATACAACACAAAAAAACATGACAAGCTTTAATTTGCTATTTATCTGTCTTGTGTTGTGATTGGCTGACCAGCTTGAGGGATGCATACGTGGGGAAAACCAAAGCATTTCACTGGATACCAGCACTCAGGAAGAAGCCCACTGGACGCTGCAGCACTGCTCTGGACCAGTCAGGCTGCACTATCGAGCCAACTATGACTGTAAGCGTCATATCCACGTGTATATATCTGTTTATGTGACACGCATGGACTGCTCATGTAAGCTGAAATGTGTCCGTGTGTGCTCCAGCCTTCCGTCGCCTTCAGAGGGACCTGAAGGAGGGCGGCCTGGCTTCTGGCGACTCCTTCTACATACGGGTGAACCTCAACATCTCCGGCCAATCAGACAACTGCTCTCTGAGCGTGCGCTGTGATGAGGTGGTGCACGTGCTGGACACCAGGCACCAGAGCCGCTGTGAGTGGCTGTGCGCTCGAGTCGACCCCTACACCGGCTCCGACCTGCCCGACCGTGGCACTCTACCCAGCAACTCACGGTACAGAGGAGATCTCTAAACCCAAAAGCCCTGGCATCAAGCCTGAGAGCTGGATAGAACCTTTTTGCTGTTGAGGATATGAAAGCTGCACCCGTTTGAAACCCAGCATGGTGTCAAAGACCATTTAAATGCTGGAAGGAGTCGAGTACCATGCATCTGTTCCGCTCTAGCACTGCAGCATCCTGAGCATGATGCAAACGTGATGCAACAGTTGAGCAATCATGCAAAGTTTAGCAGGGGCCTTGGGGGGTCTACATCTGCTTTCAGGATGCAAAGTTTCAATGCAGCAGCAATATCCAGCCACACACACACACACACACACACACGGTCAGACCTCAGTACATTTTCACACCCAAGTCTGTTATTGTCACCAAGAAGCACAGGAAGCAGCTTGATGTTAGGGCAGTCTCTTCAACGATGATACATTTCGCTTTTACATCTGTGATTGTGTCAAAATTGTGAGTCTGAGAATTTTATCAGGACTTGTGTGTGAATGTGTGTGAACGTAGAGCCCAGCAGCTGCTCCTGGTGAAAATTCAGAAGTTATTGTGTCGAGGGGGGAAAGAAGAGAATGAAAGTCACCGCAACAGTCGGGTAAGAAACTTCCTGAACCATTTTCTTAAAAAAAAAAAAAAAAAAGAAAATATGCATACATATTTGAATATTCCTCATTAATACAGCAACCACATTCACATTTGGCTAAAGCAAAAACTCCACAGATGTTATATATATATATATATAAAAGGAAACCATTATAGAGTTCTTTTGTTTCAAACAGGGCTATTTTGCTGTCAGACATATTTATTTATTTTGTTTGACTAATTTTATAGGTATAGGTTATAGGTTGTCTTGTAGGTTTACTGTATCTAAGTATGCACTGTGCAGCTGAAACAGAATTCTGATCAGAAAATATCTAAAATCAAGGTATGATAGAAAATCATGAGCAGCGACATGATTAAATGAACATGATTGGGACACTTTTGACTAATCCCTTTGACTTTTAAATAATTGTGTGATTATATATTTTTTTCTCTACTGTTGCTTTGAGTTTGTTAGTTAACTGTCTGTCAAAGTGTTTGATATACAAGCTGTGTGTGTGTGTGTGTGTGTGTGTAGGCCAATTTGCAGCCAGAAGAAGCCAGCCACTCTCCCGATCCTAAAGCCAGTCCACGCATGTCTAGAGCCAGCATCTTCCTCACTCAGATACTACAGGTAAGGAAGTGCAAACAAAACCTCCTGTCGTGGAACAAGATGTTATTCTCTTCAGCGACGCCGCCGCCTTCAGGCTGAGATGACCTGTGATGAGCACAGTGAAACATCGCTGGGAAGGGATCCTTCGCTTCAGCTAAACTAAATGTCACCTGCTGACGCATCGCGGCCTCTAATTCCAGATGATTTTCGAAGCACATTCTTGCAAACAGTGTCAAAACATTCCTAAAATCTCATCCTAAAAAGTCTGGTGTTGTCCTGTGTGCTCAGTGTATTTCAGACAAAAACCTACATTTCTGCTGAAAGACATTCAGTAGTAGGCAGCCTGTGCAGCTCACTTTACGATGTATGATGTAGTTTGTGTGTGTCAGAGAAAGGAATAACTGAGGAGTGAGATGGAATTATTGATAGTATCAAAGTAATCTCACAGCCTCGGTGCTGTTCGGCAGCTGTTTTCCTAAAATGTATGTGCAGCATGACTGAACAAAGCAGAGGAGCAAAGGTGCCTTATATAAGACTTTTTTGTGTCCCGATTTGCAGTTTGTCAGCCGGGTGGACATCAAGTACAAGCGAATGAACAGCAGCGAGCGTGTGAGGATCATCAACTCAGGCAGCACAACACTACCCAGACAAGGTTTAGAGACGCTTAGACCTGAGGGTGAGTGCAAAGTGACACAGGCGGGAGCAAAACTCTGCATGAGCAACCAGAGGAAACATCTAGAAAAGGCAAAAAAAAAAGAAAAAAAAAAGACTGAACAAGAAATTCACGTGGGCACACTGCTAAAAATTCACTCCTGAAACTGGTTGAATGAAACAGTAAAATAGAAGTGCTGAAAGTTTCAGTTTAAGTGTAAGTGCAGCTATTGAAGCTGGAAATGTGTAAGAGCTGAACAAGTTGGAGTGAAAGTGTTGAAAAAGCTGCTGAAAATGTCAGTTGAGATGTGTTGAGTGGTGAAGATATACTGTCATTTAAAGGGTAGCTAATTAAAGGAGTTGAAACATCAGTTTGCAGGAAACCAGTGAAAGCAGTTGAGTTGCCAATTTATGTGTAAAATGGTAAAACCAGTGGAAACTAAAGTGGAAGTGGACGTGCTGAAGTGTATGCAGTGCAAGCAGCTGAAAAACAAGATCTGAAAGTAGCTGAACTGCCTGTTGAAGAAAAGCCATGTTCACATGTACCTCCAAAAGAAGTTGGGACTGTGTGAAAAACATAGTTAAAAAACAATGCGATAATATGCTGATCCTGTTTGACATTTACTCAACTGAAAACAGCACAAAGACAATATATTTAATGTTTGACCTCATTCGCTTCATTGATTTTTGTTAATATCTGATTATTCTGAATTTGATGCAGCAACATGTTTCAAACAAGTTGGGACAGGAGCAACAGCAGACTGGGAAAGATGTGGAAGGGTCCAAAAACACCTGTTTGGATCATTCCACAGGGTTGCACAAAGGGTGGAGACTAGTTTTAATTAACTTTCTAAGTGAAAATGTGAATTAACATGAAGCAGTTAAAGAGGAGCTGAAGAGGTTCAAAGATGGGTAGAATTTTCAGACTTCGAATGGGCAAACGAATAGCACAGGAATTACGTAGTTTATTTTAATTATATATGATCCTCAAGCAGAGTGATTTTTGTGTAAATATGAGTCCATATATGTAAGGTTTACAATAGTTTATGGGTTTGCTCACAGAAAAGGCAGAGATTTAAATGAATTTTTTAATTTGATCTGGTTGATAACCTACGTCATGGGTGTATGACTGTGTGCGCCTCTTTTTGCACGTGTGCCGTCATGGAAACAGACGCTGCTGACCCAGACAGCGAGCTGAGCAGGAGTTTGAACCTGATTCCCTACAGTCCCGTCACCCCCCAGCGGACCCAGAGGAGACGGCCAGTCCTATTCACTCCCACTGCACTTGCCAAAACCATTATCCAGAAAATACTCAACATGGGGGGAGCCATGGAGTTTAATATCTGCAAACCAGGTCAGTGTTTGACAGGAATATGCAAGATCATTGCAGAAGACTATTTTCACCTCTTTGGCATATTCCCGCTGTATCCACCTTTCGTGAATCAAACACAGAGGAGGTAGTGGAAATAAGGAGTGAAGGGGGGAGAAGGAGAGAGAAGGAAGCCTGTATTGGTATTCAGGTCAGGTATTGTCCTGCACTGTGGTGTAGCTGTTAAAGAGTGTAACCTGAGAGCAGGACGGAAGATGGCCCAGTTGATAATTGGGAGAATGATGCAAGATGATGATGCTGATGACCCAGAGGAGTTTAGGCAGATTTTAGATATAGTACCTAAATCAGTTGACTTCCTGTTCTGTGAAACGGTACAGGCCTGCAAGCCCGCAGAGAATTAAAACTCCCACGACGAACCAGCTGCTCTCAGGCCAGGGGGGTCAGACAGGTTGCTGGTGTACAGAGCTGAACATCTGGCAAGACCAGAGACAGCGTGATGTCTTGGTTATGTGGAGATTCCCCAGGGCGAAAGCCTCAAAAAGTTTCTGTTCCTGCTCATGGAGCACAGCATATTGCTGTTCTAAACATTTTTTAGAATTGACACATTCTCTCTGTACTGTTGCCTTTTTGTGTTCTCTATTGTTCAGACACGCTGTCCAAAGAAGAGTTTCACCTGAAGCAGAACGTGGAGCCCTTCATTCACTACAAAGAGAAACACGCCACATTTGAATGCATCACACGAGAAAACATAGAGGCTGTCGCTGCTAAGGTATGCTGTTAATCATTAGTTTGTGTGTGTGTGTGCTTATATGTCTGTCCCTTTGGAAAAATGTCCCTCATAATTAGAAGTGTGTGCACTTAATGGAATAGTTTGGAATACCACTCAGCCACATGTCTGCATGGTAAATATGTAGCCAGCAGCCCGTTAGCTTGCCTAGATTGACTGATTCGATTTTGGCGTCAAAAGACAGTAATTATGACAAGAAACCCACAAATGTCTCATTAGATAAAATAATGAAGTGATGACATTTAATATCCAAAAGGTCAAAGGTCAACTGTGACATCATAATGTTTAGCACAAACCCTTTTCTGTCCGTTATTCAACACCATAACTCAGAAACAGAAGGGGAGATAGTGACCATATTTCACATTTGCTCAAAAACTGAATTTGTGACACTGGTCTTGGGCGTCCAGCAGCATCCATATTTGAAGTGTTGTTGTCCACCACCAGCTCATTGGTTCTGCTCATATTGAGCTTCAGGTGATTGTTGTTGCACCATGTGATGAAGGTCTCTATCAGTCCTCTGTACTCCTTTGGAAAAATAGTCTCTAAGTGAAGACATGGAATGGAATACATACATGTCAATACAGTGATAACTTCCATTTGTCCAAAAAATACACTTTTACCTTTCTACCTTTTATTAAAATCCTTCACTACATATATTACATGAATCTTGACTGACATGAATGTAAACTGCAGCTTGACTGGTTGGCAGAGGTAATACAGCTGCGAGGCAGTGTTTCTAGTTGTATGCCACTCTTTTATTTTTATTGTGGTTGAATTCATATATTCATGCATTAATTCAGTCATTGTTCATCTTCGCCCAGAAGAGGAGACAGCGCACATCTGTATTTTTTTGTAAAGCCCATTTTTTCCACCCGTCACCAGGACAAACACTGCCTGCTGGAGGCTGAGCTGAATTGCGTCAAAGACCTCCTGCGGAGAGAAATCTACCCAATTATCATCCACGTCAAAATCTGTGACAAAAATATCAAGAAGTTACGGTAAGCCTAAAAAAAAACCCTCACTCACTCTCATACATGTACCCACTGCCTCTTACCCACAGCTGCAAACCACAACCCTTGTTCCAAATGCAAACACACGTCAAATCCTGCATTACATTACATACATACATACACTATAGTGGACCTACATTCTTCTGTTTCTCAGTGTATGACGGATAATTGTTGCTGAGTGTCAATAAAACCTGTTGCTTGATGGGTTTTCTGTTGGCTTGTGCCTTTAAATAGACTGATCATATATTACTGTCAGCGTAATCTTTCTGAGAATTACAACAAAGAACACAAACCACTGTTGCAAAGTGTCTACAGGATCTCATCAGAGATAGTGGGTTCCAAATAATACCATACTCAGCACCGCAGCGCTGCTTCCTTCCTGTTTCCTGTCCACACAGGAAGTTGCCTCTGCGCGTGGAGTCGGAGGAGGAGTTTGTGAGGTCATGTCGGGCAAAAGAGAAGGAGCTGGAAGGCATTCCCTGCCTCTACGCCAGCCTGGAGCCCGACGCCTGGGCAGGGACGGACGACCTCATCAAGGTCATCAAAGACCGGATACTGGAGGAGCAGAAGAAGACGGTCTGGGTGGAGCAGGACCTCCTGTAGACACACAGATACACACCACAACAGTCTGTACATGAAAATGAACATGTGTAGCTGAACACCACAAAACACACCTTGTACATCAAACTTGTATACATATTGTTATATTTATGCTCAGACTCAAAAATGCTCATGTGGACGCTCTGTGTCGGACTTAAAATGAATGCATTATTATATATTTTATAAATGTGTGCATTTCCTTTGATTCAGAGAAACAAACAAATGGAAAACATTAAAACGTTTTTTTTTAAGTTTAGCATTTAAAGGGAAGGTGTTCAAAGTACAATACTGCCAACTGTCTGATCCTGCCTAACTTGGATTACACTGCCCTCTAGTGGCCAATGTGGGGTTTTCACACTGTAAAGACTAAAATCAAATCATATCTTGTTCATTTACTTCCTTTTGCAAAATGCAACTTTCTTTTCTCACAAAGAATTTTAAAAGACGGAAGATTAAACATGGTTTTGTGCAGCCAGCACAATTCTTATTCTTTGTACTTTTTCTTCATAGGTAAGCATCTCGTGGCCCCTTGTGGGGCTGCTGACCTTCAGGTTGGGGTCCAAGGATGTTTATAAATTAACTTAACATTAATTTAGGTATGAGTTGTTGGCAGGTCTAAGTCTTTGTTACTCAGTTCTGGAAGTGGCAGCAAGTTTGAGTCATGTGATTTGAGATTTTGGTAGTACTACTCTTTTATTATGCCTCCGCACCACTGAGTCATTATGTTTACAGGTTGTCTGGCCATCCACCCAATTCTTGTACACGCAATATCTCAGAATCGCCTGGAGGGAAGTTCTTCAAATGTGGCACAAAAGTCCACCGATTAGATTTTGGTGGTGACCTCACAAAACACATTTTTGGCCATAATTCAGGAATTCACACGCTCATTATGACAAAATTTCACAAAAACATCTCATAGCATAAAATGATGAAGCTATGACATTATAATTTTGTGCAAAAAAAACCTTTCTGGCCATTATGCAACACCATAGCTCACACCTTGAAACTGTTGTATAGATCTTCTGTTCTGTCAGGTTCAAGATGTGTGTGAAGCATCCACCTTTTACAGTTTGATTATTTGCAGCAAGCTCATTGGTTCCATGTGATGAAGCTCTCTGTCAGTCCTCTGTGCTCCTCTGTGAAAATAGCCTCTAAGTGAAGACAGCATGTCTGTCACCGGACATTGTTCACTGGAATCATACATGTCAGTATGGTGATAGCAACCATTTCACCTTGGACTCAGTACATGGATGTAAATGTCACTTGACTGGTTGGAGCAGGCGTACACCCACGAGGCAGTAATTCTAGCTTTTTTACATCAAGCATTTTGCCTTTTAAACTCATGTCCAATGCTGTTTGCACACAAGCTGTTGATTGCCAGCACAGTATTTCATGCAAATATACATCATAAGTTTGCAAAATATCCTCCAAGCTCACTGATTTTAACTCAGACTTGGACTCATGTAAAAATACATTTTGTAGGTTTACTCATCAGTATTACCTACAACTCAGTAAACCAGCTCTGGTCACTGTTGATTTCTACAGCTTATATAAATAGTTTTTTTTTTTTCAAAGGACACCAGAAGGTCCAATTTGACAAAAACGGGCAGGCCAGAGGGGGATTTAGAGCAACTGCTTTCATAAGGGTGCTGGATAATCTCATCTGCGAGAGGCATGCTCATATCATCCACATACGGCAAACACAAACAGTGCATCAGCCTTACTTCAGTCAGCACCACTGCATTTTTATTCACAGCACCTCTATTGCACTTTCACCTCTTTGTGTGGTAAAATGTGATTACCATTATCAAAAAGCGGTATAATGCATTAAAGTAATAATAATAAACATGATTAAAATGTGATATGATGATATGACGATACAAGCCTGTGCCAACTTTTTCATCGTCCACGTTTCTCAGCACTTAGAAAAGATGTTATGAAACATCTGATTGCACCTACTTTTCCTTCTCTTGGGAGGTTTGTGTTAATATTTTGTGCTCTGGTGTGTTCATGCAGAGTGTGTGTGTCTTTGTGTGTGTGTGCGTGTGTGTGTTCAAAGCAGTATGACTGCCAAGGTACTAAGTTATTTTAAGCAAATTCATGAGAACACGGTGCTGAGAGTAAAATCAGGAGTGGGGGTGATGTGTGTGATGCTGATGGAAAGCAGATGATGGTGTGTGTTTGTGTGTGTGTGTGTGTGTGTGTGTGTGCTCTGTAGAGGTTTCTTGCTACGTTTGATGTCACAGGATAAATGGGGTTCACAAATAACAGGATTTTACGCGCAGCAGCCTGCCTGAGGCAACAGAAACAGACACAGAGCCCCACAGCCACATTTCCTCATCACCATTGTTTTGCTCTAATTTTTGGAGTGAGGATGACATTTGCCTTCGCGGGTAGGCTACAGCGGGTTATTCTAAGCACGCGCCCCCCTGTGGGAGGAGGGTGGGGAGCGGGGGAGAGGCTGTCTACATAAATCATCCCAGAGTACAGACATGTTACGCTGGAGCTGACCCAGAAAAGTGATTTTTTTCCCCCTCGTGAGCTCAGTCTGCAGAAACCTCAGCCGCAAAGTCTCGCGGTGCTTTGCGTGCTCGCGCTCCATCTCCGTGAAAAAACATCAGAGGGGCTCTCATCACAGGCAGCTGACGCGGCGCAGGGAGCTCGCGGCCACAGAAAGAGGTGAGGAGGTGTTGTTTTTTTTCCCACTCTGACTATTCTTCTTATTAGCAGGATATTTTGAAAGTGGCGTAACACTTCACCTCTCAGTAGCGAGGACATTGTTTTGCGTGCACCTTTGCTCCGACGCTGAGCTCTACTTTGACACCGCTGCCTGTAGGCGCTGACCGCGTATATTGATGGAACACCGCGCGCCGTGCGGAAGCTTGCTGTTTTCCGTCCCCTGTCCGCATCGTCCCCCCCCGCGGTAAATGTGACCAGCAGCTACCAGGCGACGCTCTGGTGAACCGAGCCACATGTCGAAAGCCTCCCGGCGTGAGGAACAGCGCGTTCCCGCGGCGCTGCTCCCCCGTCAAAGGCTACATTGTGTCCGGTCTGGCATCCGCCGGCGGCTGCTGCGGACAGGACGGTGTGATTTATCTGTCGCTGGCTGAGCTCAGGCTGCTCTTTACGGCTTTATCTGCTGTTTGCACAGCTGGCGTGACACCGGCGTCGAGGTGGTGGCGAACGTAACAAACCCGGTGAGTTGAGGGGCGACCAACCACTAATATATGGTCATTAATAGCCTATAAGGCGACTTTTAAGGGACAGGAGGCACCGCGAGCAGGCGTCCAGAAATACTCATATCAGCACGGAAAGGCGCGTGAGCCGTCTTTACTCCAAATATTGATTAAATGCTTCAACTGTGCATGTGGTGAAGGAAGTATTCAGATACTTTTCCTCAGTAAAAGCAGAAATACTCCATTACAAGTATGCAACTAGTATTGGCAAATATACTCTAAGTGTGAAAAATCTAATTAGCCAGTGCAGACAAATGGCTCCTGTGGGTGTGATTATATTTATAGTTGATTAATCGATGAATCAGTTGATTGGCAACTATTTGATTTGAGTAGTTGTTGTTTTGTTAAAAAAAAAAGCCATTTGCGGTTTCCATGTGTGGAAATATGCAGCCTTTCTTGATCTTATTTAATGATTAATATTTTTAGATTTTGAACTGTCGCTCTAAAGAAACAAGACATTTAGGTGCCCCCCGGGCTCAAGGATAATGTGATGAGAATCTACTTTTTCTTTTACCGAACGATTAATTACTAGAGGAAGTAATCAGCAGATGAATCGGTAATGAATTGTTAGCTGGAGCTGTAATCATGTTGCATTTTTTTGCACTCCGTATGTTTTATGCTGTGTACACAGTATTTTATGTACTGTTGGATAGTAATCCAGGAGAATGCATCACAATTTATTAGATGATCCTATGTTTTCTTTTTAGATTCTTAATTTGTAAAGTAACCAGTGACAATTAGTCAGGTAAATGTAGTAGAGTAAAAAGTACAATATTTCCCTCTGAATTGTAGTGGAGGACTGAAGTAACGTAAAATGGAAATGGCTCCAGTTCCTCATATATTACATTGCAGGGCAGCAGTAAATTCGTCGTTGGTGCGCAGAGAAGAAGAGGAGTGTAGTCTGCAGCCTTTGGGGAGGGGAATGATGATTTTCCATGTCAATGGTCCCCTCTTAGCTTCAGGAAAGAGGAAATAATATGAGTACTGTTGCATGAGAGCTCCAAATTTAGAAGAGTGTCGGAATGGAAAAATGACGCCCTGAGACTTTTAAACAGGACGGAAAGGAGAAGATAGACTGGAGATAAAGTGGTTTAAGATAAAGTGATAAAGTGAATTAAGAAACCTGTATTGTGATCGAGATAAGGTTGACAGACGCTGTGTTTTTGCCTTCCAGACCACTTATCTTTCTGCAGCCCTTCATACAGTAATAGGCTGTTTTGTGCATTGCATGAGCACAGTAAGCTTCAGAGTGTGTCTTGGTTAGGTGTGTAAAATGTTTGCTATTGGCCCTCTTTCAAAGGTTGCAAACAAGAGGTGCTCAGTTTTAAAGTGTGCTGATGCTGTACCATAATCCATAGGCAGCCTGGTACGGGTACAGCGGGATGCTTGTGCAGTGAAGAAGTTAGCACTGTGTGGTATGCAGAGCCTCCTGGCATGCAGACATTTGACAACCACTTGTGATTTTACTGCTGTGAGTGAGGTCAGCTTGGAGAGGTGAGGGAGAAGTTCAGTTCAGGCCTCATCAAAAACTTAGCCAGTCCACTGTCATCTTGCCCAATTTTCTCTAGTTTCTATTAACAGGATCCAGAATAACTGGCTCACATGCTCACAGTTTTTATTGTGTGCTTTTGTGAGTGTGGTACTCTGCCTAGACGCTTGAAAAGGAGAGCTTGAAAAGCACTTGTGAACACCTAAGTGTTGGTCCGCAGCCTTGGTCTGTTATTATATTTTACATTTAACCTGGCTCGTCATTGTTGTCTTTGTTCTCTGCGCTGATGAATTCCCTGCTGGTTTTGTGAGCTTATCCGCGTGTTGGTGTTCCATCTTGTTCAATACGCTGGCCAACAATGAGTCAAGCGCATAATGTGATTTTAGAAATGGAAGTGGTTACTGAACTCTGAGAAGGATGGAACATGAACAGTGATTTTTGCCTCTGTCTGCAGGGAGCTGCAGGCATGGAGCAGAGGTGATGGCCAGTTACACTCCTGCAGTGCATCCTACCACGGACTCCGCTGTAGTTGCCATCTATCTATCGCCATGGTGAGAGAGAGCTCCTGGACCTTGACTCTGTTGCCATGGTGACCCCGTAGCAAGCAACAGTCGCCATGGGAACATCCAGGATGTTCCGCGTTTTCGTCGTCCTGGGCTCGGCCTTCATGATCCTGCTGATCATCATCTACTGGGACGATGTCGGAGCCTCCCATCTGTATTTGCACACCCCCGTCTCGCCGGGCCCCAAAATCCCGCACCACCCCCCACCCCAGCTGCGGCCTCAAACCTCCCGAACCCCGTCCTTCCTGTCCGACATCGATGCCTTCGTTAACCAGTTCCTAGAGCCGGGAACCGGCGAGCCCACAGACCCCGCCCCTGTCGACACAAGCAACCAATCGGAGAAAGCAGAAGAACGGTATATACCGCGGCGGGAGTGGAAGATTCACCTGACTCCAGTGGCAGCAGAGCTCCGTGAGAGACAGGTTAATATCTGAAATAATTAATATTATTGTCTCTGCTGGTCGCTTTGAATGTTTAATTGTCACGGAAGACATTTTGACATGGCAGGAAAAGAGCTGGTGTAAACAATAACATTCATGGCAGCTCCCAGCTGCATGCTGACTCACCAGCACAACAGGACGTGTAAATAGAAGAGAGCCATCGTTAATGCCATTAGTTCCACCTTTTGCTTTTCCTGCCATAGAAATCAAAATGCCATAAAAAACATCTGGGGGAGGACTTCTGTATTAGTCCCAGTGTAATATTGAATCTCAGTACCTTGCTTACTAGACTGCGTGGGCATGTATTACTGCTTGATTGACACCTCTCTGACCTGACTTATTTTGCTGCGCCCATTTCAGCTGGAGAATTTACAGCTTTTTCATCCCAACTGGTTCATGTTTGTCGGTGACCTCATGTAATACCAGCAGAGCTCCACCCAGTTTAATCATGAGCAGAGGTCTAAGCCAGAATAAGTAGAAACACCAGCATGGGTGTAGAGGGCCTTAAAGTCATGACACACTGATTTAAGTAAACAAGAATCTGATCTGATTTGATACCAGTACCAATCCATTTATATCTACGTGAAAGAAGAGAGGCATTTGAAATCAATATTTTTCAAATAATTTACTGTCCTTTCATTTATTTGTATGCATTTGTTTTGGCACTGGAAGAAAAATGAGCATAATGAATGAATAAATGTGTGTGTGTGTAATCAGGAGCAGCGTCGGAGGTTGCTTCAGGAGATGTGCGCTAATGACAGCGTGGTGTTTCCTGGCAAAAACCGTTCATTTGATGACATTCCCAACAAAGAACTGGATCACCTTATTGTGGATGACAGGCACGGTATTATCTACTGCTATGTTCCCAAGGTACGCAAACGGCTACATGTTTTATTGCTTTGTTAATATTAAATTTAGTTTATTTATGATGCAGGTCTGGCAGAAGGTTAACATGTAAAAGGCTCTCACAGACCTTCATACTGTGCCCCCCACCCCCCCTCTCAGGTAGCGTGCAGTAACTGGAAACGCATCATGATAATCCTCAGTGAAAGCCTGCTGCGGGACGGCGTTCCCCAGAGAGACCCGCTGGCCATCCCCCGGGACCTGGTCCACAACAGCAGCATGCACTTTACCTTCAACAAATTCTGGAAACGTTACGGAAAGTTTGCAAAGCACCTCATGAAGGTCTGTTCAAATACCGTTGTGCACTATGTGGTGATGATTTTAGTTCATTAATTGCTGTGTTTGTTTGTTGGATGAGGTGCTCGGTGATGCTTCGTGCAGGTGCAGAGCTTCACGGCTGCACCTGTTTGGTATTTTACTGAATTGTTGTGAGTGACTGCTTAAACCATTCAGTACAGTGGTATGAGCTCCTCTCCTGGAACATGCTTTGCTTTTGCCTGATGTTTTATTTGCGACACACTAAGGGCTAAATAAATTAGAGATGCATCACTGTGTCACACTTGGGCCCGACATCCCTCGGCGCACTGAGCTGTTTTATGAACATACACATTTTGGATGCTGACACATCCAGCCAAGCATCTCACTGTGATCGCCACCTGAGCACCGGTGCACTGGGTTTTACCTCCGCTGGTGTCGCATCATGATAACAGTATCATATTAATACATCTGCTGGCTTTAATTCAGTCTTGGTGTCTCATTTGTCCATTATATCTGTGATAATAATACAAATACAATTTTAAATTCTTTTTTGAAGGTGAAGCTGAAGAAGTACACCAAGTTTCTTTTTGTGCGGGACCCCTTTGTGCGCCTCATCTCCGCCTACCGGAATAAGTTTGAGCTGCCCAACGAGGACTTCTATCGGCGCTTTGCACAGGTCATGCTGCGGCGCTATGCCAACCAGCCCACGCCCCCTGCCTCTGTGGACGAGGCGTTCGGTGTGGGTGTCCATCCCTCCTTCTTGCACTTCATCCAGTACCTTCTGGACCCTCAGACGGAGAAGGAGATGCCCTTTAATGAGCACTGGCGGCAGGTGTATCGGCTTTGCCATCCATGCCAGATTCAGTATGACTTTGTGGGCCACCTGGAGACGGCTGAGGAGGACGCCGAGCACCTACTACGCCAGCTGCGGGTGGACAATGTGGTGGAGTTCCCCACCTCTAATAGGAACCTCACCGCCAGCAGCTGGGAGGCCGACTGGTTCAGCACAGTGCCTGTCGAGGCGCGGCGAGAACTCTACAAGCTGTACGAACCTGACTTCAGGCTATTTGGCTACGACAGACCGGACTCGATCCTCAACGAGTGACACGTTTCTATGAGAGAGACGCAGCCACACACACACACAATGTTTTTTATGTCATGAAAGAATGCTACACTCCAACAACAGTGACACCTCCCTTTGTTCTGAGCTTTGCAGATGTGTACTCGTCTTATTCTACACTGAACGTGCACATTGTTAAGGACACGCGCTGCTGTGAGGAAGCACACTAATGAGGTGAAGCCAGGTAATTAGTATCCATTATTGTTTTTCTTTTGATGCAAAAACATAGCAAGAAGCACACACATTGGCATTAGACAGCTGAGAGACTGATTTTGAAAACAGCAAGTGTCCCTAAGGTGTTGCACACTGAGTGTAGTCCCTAACTCAAACCTCCACGCCGAGTGCCCCGCACCCCCACTTTGATGTCACGCCGCGCCTGTCATTTGCGCTGCCACAGTCGTGTCGTGACGAGCTGTGACGATCACGCAGGCCTCGTAGCAGGATGTTTTAAACCTTGCCGCAGCGATGTCACAGAGCCATACTCTTTGTTTGTGATGTCACAGGAAACGCTTTCGGACACGGACGCGGTGGACGGGAAAAGGCGTCGCTAGACTAGTTTTAAGTGTACTTGCACTCGAGTTTTAGTTGTCATCTAATTTATTTCTCATAAGTGTAAAGTGCAATTTTATGTTGAGCATGAAAGGGACTTTTATGTTGAGAATACATATTAATGACGGATGGCATCATCAGAAACAGGTAGAATTCTGTTATACCTCATAAATACACCGAATAAGCCACCTTAACAACAAACCCGACAGCTTCTTCATCCATTAAATTATATCAATAGAAACATTTCAGACATACGGAAGCCTAGAACAGCCATGCGTGCAATGCCGTTATCTGGAGGTCATGAGTTAATTATTATGATATCTCTGTGTGGTTACTTATAATTAGAATCTCTATTACTTCTAATGTTTATCAGATCAGGATTTTCAGTATCAGCTGTTTAAATGTGAACAGATTGAGGAGTAGCCAATGCATCAGACTTTTCTTCAATCAGGGACTGACACAGGCAGGAATTGCCCGTGTACAGATCAGACAAACAGGTGCACACATAATCACCACAGCTCTCCCAAGACACTGACACAGACGCTCTGTCGAGCTCAGTGTTTTACGTCTCACCATATGTTTGCATGTTTTCATTCAGCTTCCCAATACTGACACATGATTAATGATGATAATTTATACTGTAACACTGTGCCTCTAACCAGTGTTTTCTCATAATAGACTGAAATTGATAAATTTATTTGCTCAAGTTATATTAACCCATTATAATGAGAAAACAAGCTTTGTTATCTGATAATCAAATTCCTCGTGAGCTCAAGATACAGGCGTTAAAAAATGATGATGAATGGCCGTTCTCTGCTTCTGTGCAGACTCTTTGGCCAGTTTCAGAGCCTGTTACACGCCGTCGTACAGAAGCACAGCAGCTCCAGTGAGCCGTGCACTGCATAGCTGGATTTGTCTCAGCTCGTCTTTGAGGCAGAAAACTGGAGTTACGACATTCTTTCTTCACCTCAGCTGAACGTGCACAGGTGAGCATCTGTGTGCTTAAAACGGACAGTTCTCCAAAGGGAACCTATTCCTTTATCGCCTGTTGTTTCCTTGAAGGTTTTATCATCATCAGCATTCGATCATGTTTGTGTTTCCACGCACAAACTGCAGTTATTCACACTGAACTACATGAGGTTACCCTGGAGACTGCAGCAGTGTTGTTGTTCCCGCCTAAGTATGATGAACATATTTTTTACTTTTAAGGGCAGCATTTTCTTGGGATGCAGTATTTTGTAGCAAGGAGCTGAGCACATTATGTGAAGCCAAGAAGGAGTTGTTCTCAGTATGTGCAATGCTGCTGCACTGCTGCAAAGGTATGGCACTCCAGCATATTACAGCCCTGTTTCCAAAACAGTTGCTTCACTGTGTAAAATGTAAATAATAACAGAATACAAAACTGTGTTTACTGTCAACAGTTTACAAAGTGTTCCCGAGCCCATGCAGTAACATCCTTTATCCAATCATGTGTTCACAAGAGATGATCGCTTGTGAGCGACTGAGCCTTTCCAGGATGCCCCTTTCATACCCAATCATGATACTATCACCTGTTACCAATCAACCTGTTTACCTGTGGAATGATCCAAACAGGTGTTTTTGGAGCGTTCCACAACTTTCCCAGTCTTTAGTTGCTCCTGTCCCAACTCGTTTGAACGAATTAGGAAATGATCACATTCTGTTTTATGGATGTTTTACGCAGCATCCAAACTGTTTTGGAATCAGGGTTGTAGGTACAGTTGTAAAGTTGCGGGACGAGGCTGTGGTTAGTATTAAGTTTCTAAGTCAAGGTTTGATCATAGAGTCAGGATTAATCACATCATGATCTGGGCATGGATTGGGCTGCATGTTTTATATGAGAAGAATGGGAAGACAAGACAGTGCCTTTGGTTGCAAAAGTTTACACAGCAAAAAAGTATTTTTGTAGAAGGACTTAATTTTTACTTAGAACACAATACAGTGAGAGCTGTATGAAGCCACAGCACGGTATATTTGATATACTGGGCCTCGTTTGTCACGTGGTTATTATTTGGAGGGAAAAGGAGGCAGCAGAGCCCTTCAGCAGGACGGCCTTCATGGGAATTTGTATGATTAATGCTGCTGCGACGACTCTGTCAGTGTGCATGTATCCAGTGGATTGCTGTGTATCGTTGAACACGCAGGATTACTGTGTGGTTTGTACCGTATATGATGTCATGGACATTATTCTGCAAGTCACTAAGATGTTCACACTATTGACTCAGTGTTGTCTCACTGCCTTTTGGGTCATTTGTATAAGTGTGCAGTATTTTACTGTGTTGTATTTTTATTTTAGTCAAACTTTGACTCTTTAATGACCGAGGTCTCACTGGGAAAGGCTGGAATTAATTAGCATCAGTGGCTGGTTTTCCCAAAAGTCTTTCATCATCACTTGATGTGTTGTTTTATCCATATATGTCTTAACATACGCACAGAAAAGCAGGTCTGTGTTAAGAAGAAAAACTGAAAACACACCTCGTCATTATGTCCTCCCACCTCACCAGCACTCGAATCGTCAGTCATATTTTCATATCTCTTTTGCATCTTTGTTCTGTTTAGTTGTATTTACTTGTGTTACTGCCCTGATTTTAACCATGTCAGCAGTTTTGTTCTTGGCTGTTTATTTTTTGAAAGTGCGAACAGCAACACATTGATATGGAACGAATTTGTAAGGCAAAAAAGAAGCGGTTTATTTATTAGCAGAATAAAACCTCTGAGCACATGCAGTTTTTTTAAAAGGGAAAATCAGTCTTTGAGTGTTAATGGCTCTTTCCGAAGGTCAGAGTTTGACTGGTGATGTGTATTTTTTTTTTTGTCCACAGTGACCTGACGCTTCAGCAGCATTTATGCTTTGAACAGCTTAAAGGCTTGTTGAAGCTACAGTGCCAAACCTTGTCCTACATTTTGACCTCATGCCAGTTCCTGACATTAAATCATGTCGCAGACCAAAAAGCCCAAATCTATTTTTGTGATTCACGTGTTTGTGAAACAGAGTCATGAGACTCGGCAGTCTGGCAAACTTGTTCCTTCTCTCATCATACATGGAGGAAAATGCAAAGCATTCATTCAGTTTCATCAGTTTCATGGTGTCATGCATCATCCAGTCTTTGTACAAGAAATAAAGTTTGATGGAGAATCTAATATTCTCTCTTTGTGCAACTCACTTGTATTATATGATACATGCCACTATACAATTCATATCAGATCACACTGGCACAAGATTCATATTTACCTCTATATTAGCAAATTCTGAGATGTCCTTCAGAGAAGAATTCATCATGGTCTCACCACCACGACGCAGAATAGACACTTTGTGCAGTGATGACTGATATGAAGGCAATGTGGAAATCGGGGAGGGAAGAATCCTGTATCAGTGCAGCTCACAAAAATGTTAACAGGAAATGCTGACAATATTTGCGAAAAACAAGGAAACCTCTTGATATTTAGGCCTGAAAGTCAACATGCCGACCCACCACACGCATACTGTTTTTCATAATACATTCATGACAGTATATGTGTATTATGTGTATCATATGTGAGACACCAAACAACTGCCATAAGAAAGCTGATGGGGCAAAGAAAACAAAAACAGGATAAGGATAATGTTAAAGCTGCAACACAGAAACACTTAACTTTGGGAAGGCAACCAGTTAATTATGCAGCAACTCTACATGGCGTCCTCAAGGTGTCACTGTGTTCAGGTCCATCAAAATCTGCATTACAAGAGGCGGTGTGGACAGACCAAGCTGTGGGTTTGGCAAGAACTGCAACATGGATGTGATCCCTCACTGGCTTTCCATTCACCAGTGTTTTTAAAGGTCTTATTTAACTCAGGCTGAACTGATTCCAAGGTGTACCCCAGCCTCAGAAATGACCCTGTACCCTTGTAGTAAAAACATATCAAACAGACTGCAAAGCTGCATTCACTGACACCATCATATCAGTGACTTTCAGGGGCATCAGTTCTAGTCCCATCCGTCACCAAAGGGCTGACACATAGAGACAAATAACAATTCGTGCTCACAGTAAACCTGGTCACCAATTAACCTGCATGTCTTTGGACTGTGGGAGGAAGCCGAGGAAACGCACACAGACAAAATACTGAACCGGCGTGCCATCAATGACAATGTGAACGGCGATGCAAACCATCAAATAAACAAGAGAAACACAGCCGTCTGTTTTGCTTGTTTTATTTTTGGAGAATTGTACGAGAAGTGTAACTCGAGAGCGTACGCTGCCCTCTAGCGGTCACAGTGAGGAACTATATTCAACTTACAGCTCAACAACAAAGTTAATGGCGGTATAATCGTTATTGGTAAAACCATGTGCAAATATAGTATGTTAGTGTTATTACTACAAATAAGAGTACAATAAACTTGGAGTGACTACATTAATAACAAGCGTTTTTGGTTTCTGCTTTTATCCTGCTGGAACCGATGATCAGTGTTCACTTCCCTCCAGTGGTCACACTGAGGAACTACATAAAAGCAAGACGTCAAGGCGGATATACTAATGCTACCGGTCAATATACTTACAACCTGTTACTGCTTTATGTTGCATTCGGGCCTCCAGTTTCTGCACAATGCACAGTTCATATTCATTCACTTTATATTTACATGATGCTAACAGGGAGAGAGAGAATAATCAGCACCTTCTGTCAAACATGTTTAGCACAAAATATTCAAGTGCACTTGAAAAGCAAAACACAATTCAATCAAAAAATATCAAGTCAATCAAAGACATTACATCTTAGTGGGAGAGAACGTTTTGCTTCCTGCTGCTTCACAAACCCAAACTGAAGGTTCATACACGTGAAGTTTTGTTAGCACCGTGTTATTAGCACCACACATGAAACTCAGTAACAGTCCACATTACCGGTGAAAGATATATCCTATTGCATTAACCATTGTTATGTTTCTTCATTACAGAGTGAGAATACTATCAGCCATCTTTCAATTTGAATTTTCTGTCATTAAAATATAGCACATTACAAATTAAGCCTTTTTTAAAAAATCTAAATCAATAATCTTAGTACTCTGTGGGGTAAATCTTAACGAGGCAACATTAGCAGCTCTTATTTGACATTTTGTGAAATACACTTATTCACTTTTTTATTGAGAGCTAGTTGAGAATGAAACCACTCTCATGCCATCACACTACATCTAGCAGCCAGTTAGCTTAGCTTAGCACGAAGTGTGGAAGTCTGGCTCTGTATGACAGTTATAAAATTTGCAAACCAGCACCTCTAAATCCCAGCAACTGGGCCACATGACAAAGCTTGTGCCATGTAGTACCAGCATGTCATCATGCATCGCTCCCGTCCTTCCTGTCCCTCTCCAGCCGTCACTCTCTAAATTAAGCAGAAATGCCTCCCAAAAAACCCCAAGTTAAATCTCACCAATTAGCATGTTATTTTTGTTTGTTTAATTTGTACAAAACCCAAGTGAACAAATGTCAAGTCTGTACTTGAAACAAAACATAACGTACTAATTTTTGAGCTTTAGAAGTGTTGGAGGCAGATTTTGTTTTGTTTTGTTTCCCAATTTCCAGGCTTTGTGCTAAGCTAAAGTTCGCTAAACCGGTGGTTCCAGATACAAATATACCATACAGATGCAAGAGTGGTCATCAATCTCCTTATCTAACTCTCAGCAAGAAAACAAGTTAGCATAATTCCCAAAATGTTGAACTGTTCCTCTAATGAAACCCTGTGGAACTTCTTTTACTGTTGTGGCCTGTATGCAGTGTGAAGAAAATGAATGTAATACAGATACTTTCAAAAAAAATACTGGGGCTCTGACTGGACTCAGTTTATTTCTTCACATACTCTCAGAGGTGTTGCTCATCCTCCAGCAGCATGGTGGAGCATGCTGAAGCCTTCTTTAAAATCTACATATAAAAGGACAGTGAACTGAGTTCTGACTCCAGGTCAGTTCAGTATGTTTGCTTTCCACACAGCTGACCTCAGCCTTGCCTTCCCTCTCTTACTCATTTTCCCTCTACGCTAGCTTTGACGAGGTACCCATTGAAAGTGATATAGACGTCCACGTCATTGCTGTAAATTGCGTTCTCCCTCTCCCTCTTGTACAGGCGGATCCACACCTCGTCGCCCAGCTCCAGCCCCAGCATCAGGCTCTGGCTCTGCATGATGGAGCGGTCGCTGGGCTGGGCGTACACGATGGCCTGCTCCTTGTCGTTCTGCATGATGTGTAGGTACGTCTCTTTGAAGTTCCACGTGTGAATGTTGATGTTGAAGAAGTAGATCCCCGGGACGTGGCAGATGAATTTCCCCTTGAACATGTCGAAGTGGTCGTCCATGTTGACGAACACTGTGTCAAACACGAGCGCCTGGTAGGACTCCAGGCTGTGGAGGGATTTGTGACGGCCGACGGAGAAGGCGGAGTACTGGAATTTGCAGGGGTCTCCGGGAGGACCCGCCTGGCCCTTAGTGCCTTTGGAGCCCATGGGACCTCTGGAGCCTGGAGGGCCTTCAAGTCCAGCTTTACCAGGTGTTCCTCTGTCGCCACGTTCTCCTTTGTCACCTGCACAGAATAATATTAACAATAGGCACCAAAGTCACATTTCCATCCCTGGTTCAGTTCAGTTCCAGATAACTGTTCATATATTTTGGGTTTATCTGTTGGCTACTTGATGCTGGAGCTTTTCTTAAATTATTTTAACTGTCAAGAAGCTCAAAGATGCTGGACCTGGTTTGACGTTGGCCCTGGCTCAGCTGTCACATGACCTGGATGTCTTCATAAACATGTCTAGAAAAAGAGCTGAGAATCTGCGGGAGCTAACAAGACTCCTTTCTAGATTTGTTTCCATTTCATAAATCGGTTCTGAAAGTCCTGTTTTTTCAAAATGTGATATTTTTCAGCACTACTTAGAAACCTGCAGTATCTCTGACAGCTTCTAACAGCTCTGTCTGTTAATCAGCACACGAGAACTTTTAAAGCTCCATATATGGTGACAACACTGCATCAACCAAGAGGAAAGGAGCTCTCAAGTTGAAAAATAGCACGGTTATGATGGACATGTATGGGGTCATGTCAAATGGCCCACTGTTGTGGTACCACTGATAGAGTACCTTTGAGGATGGTCATGTTGATGTATGTGCGGACCTCCGGCACATGACTGAATCCTAAGGTGGGAGGCTGGGCTCCGCTGCCCTCTGCTGGCTCCAGGTGATCACAGCAGCGCCTGCAGGGGACAGGAGGAGCAGTGGGAGGAGGCACCAGGGCCACCAGGGAGGTGAGGGACAGAAGGACGAGGACGCCCAACATAGCTGTGCCTACAGTTGGAACAGAGATAACGAGATGACTGGAAGAGCCTGAAAGTTTTGGACTCTTTATCTTTGAATTTCTGCTGGGAGATCTGGTTCTGGATCTGGTAACTTGGCAATTTATTGTATTTGACGCACTGTGATTTGATCTGGGTCATCACTACAGTGAACTGTGGTGCCTCATTTGAATGACTGAGCCTTTCCAGGATGCTCCTTTCATACCCAATCATGATACTATCACCTGTTACCAATCAACCTGTTTACCTGTGGAATGATCCAAACAGGTGTTTTTGGAGAGTTCCACAACTTTCGCTGCTCCTGTGATTGATGAGCTGGACAAAATTGGTGCACTGACTGACCGACGAAGACCGATTAGCACCCATGGATCCGTGCTGCTAGCTAAAAGTGGCTCTATGAACAGGCATATTAAACATATGTACCAGCCAAAATATCAGTTGTTCAGCAGCTGCTCAGAAAATAAGATCATTGTTAGTCCTGGATGTCGTTCCCAGAGCAGTGGAAAGTAAAGAGGAATCTTCCAACCTGAGCCAGACAAAACACTTATTTCCCCCAAAAGAAGAAATGGGAGTCAGGAAATGTGGAAAAATAAAGTGAGGCCTTCTTGCAACAAAACAAGCATATTTATTTATGAGTTGGACACGCAGTGTCATTTCACCTGCCGCTCGATTGAATGCCACAGACATTTTCCTCCCGTATGTTTCCATAGAGCCGACTCTTAAAGGTGGAACGGTGCCTCACTCATGTGCTTCTCATCCAAATCGCAAAAGTAAAGACAATTTCAAAATAATAGGAGGCGGCAGGGATACAAGGATCATAACTCCAACAATGACCCTGCGGGCAGTCCATAATTAATCACCAATTAACTCATGGGTTCACTGCTCTCAGCGATTCATTTTATCCAGAGAAGTCAGTAAAGTGGGTTTTTTTTTCGGCCAGTGAGCCAAGCTGAGTATTTTTCAATGGAAAAGTGATGGCGTCTGCCAGACTGTCAGTGATCAGCCACCCTCTGTGCACTGAAACGGGAACAGTGTGTGCTGCTGTGTTTATACAGGACAGCTGTTTCCATACTGACAAATGCATTCTGCACACGCGACCGGACGTCGACGCTGAGCAAAAGAACACAAACACACATATTCTGAATGTTTAAAAACTTCATCTACTGCTGCAGTTGTGCAAAAGCAAACTTGAACTGATGGTTCTTCTTAGTGCTTACAAAGGCAGCTGGACTTTTGGAAGGTGCTTCCTCAACAACTTCCAAGGTGTGAATGATCGTGCAAGAGGACAAATGTCTGGGACTCAGTCAGTTAGAACTGAAGAAGCATCTTGGATGAGTGGAAACGTCTTCTGGAACCTCAAGCAAATCCAGTTGCCTTTTAAAGCACTTAGAAGTACCACGACCTGGATGAGGGAGAATCTTCACAGGCTTGAACCGATGGTGTTTCCTTCCAATGAACTGTGACGAAAGCAAACTGTAAATCTGAACCAGTGAAACCTGCTGGTTGGAATGAAAAGATAAATTGGACCAGAGTGTATTTTGCCTGTTGGTACACACTAATACAGTCCAAATTATATCTTTCTGAAAATGTGTCCAAGGAATGTTGGTAGTTTTGAAGACGCCGATGTGGGGGTTCATATTGGGCTGCGAAACAACTACAAATATACAAAATGACCATAAAGGAACAAAAAAAAAAAAAAAAAAAAACGACAGAGAGATAAAACAAGTATGAAGACACGCAAAGCATCTACAAAAAGACACTAAACGACTACAAAGAGACACCAAACGACTACAAAGAGACAAAACAACTACAAAGAGACAGAAGACGACAAAAGGAGACGCAAAAGACAACAAAAGGATACAAAACAAGTAAAGAGAGACAGAACGACTCCAAAGAGGTGAAGAAGTACGAAGAGAGAGAGAGATTGTCATCTGTGTCGGCCACTGTATGTTTACCACACTCTCACAATTGTGTGCACGAGCAGTATATGAGTGCGTGTGTGTGTGTGCATGTGCATTCACAGCAGCCGCTGTGCAGCTGCACAGTGCGCTGCACATTCAATCAAAATATTCTTGCTGGTGCTGATGGAGTCCTTGTCTGCTCTGAGTCATCTTGGAGTGGAAATGCTTGTTCTGTTGGGATTTCCACGCTTTTCCTGTTGCACTCCTGCACTGACCAGGAATATTACATAACAGGTCGTGGAAAATCCCATTTGAGCTGGAAACTTGTATATGAAATATGCACAATGCTGGATCCTTATATGGCATCTGTAAATATAGCCTGCATACAGTTTGTATTATGCAGAGTTTTAATTCCTCAGTATAAGCTTAAAAGAAGTTTAGCAGGGATATGCCACGCGCTGCAGCAGTGAAAGCAACATGTAGTTTCGCCAACACTTTGCAGGTTTCCATCCATTATTTTCTATGGGCGCGTGTTAATGATTGCCTCCTGCAGCCTGCCGCGCGTAGCGCGCCCAGTTCAGACGGAGCCGCGATCAGAAGTTCACCAAACAATGCAAAACGATCATCTCAGCGCTCATGCTACCAGGCGAAACGACAGATGTTTGATCTGAATGAGCCTCACCTCGTTCACGTCTCTGCAGCCGCTTCAGTCCGCTGAGGAGAGTCCTGAGTCAGCAGCGCTCTCTCCTTGGCTCTGAGGGAGGGAGCTGAGAGCTGTTTCCTCCTGATCCCTCCTAGTTTCACGCGGATTCGGGCAGCAAGTGGCTGTCCGTTTATTTGACAGAGTTATCGCCTGTAAAACAAAAAGGCTCTGTGATCCTGGTGTGAGGGTACAGAACTTCTGCAGCTGGTAGAGCCTCTGAAGGCAGAGCAAGTGTAGCCTGCAGCTGAAGCTGTGATCTGATTAAACACCAGCTACGATTTTAAAGTGTATGCTAGATATGATCCACCGCCTTGACCAGTGTGTACAGAGGAGAAGAACTCTGGTGGACCACCATCCAGGGACTGCAGTCACTAACCCCCCCCTGCATTTCCTGTGTGCTGAACTCCTGCATTCCTCCCATCTGCTGCAGCTGCAGAGACAGAGAAGCTGTAATCTGTACATTTCCAGCCCTAAATTAAGACCAGTACTGTGCCTCACAGGCAGATGCCAGAGAAAGTGTGATTATAGGTCAGAGGACAGGGGCTACGTCCAGAGAGAGAGAGAGGGTGAGAGACAGAGACAGTGAAAGAGATGTAAAGCATCAGTGGGGAGACGAGACAGAGGAGGGACCTCCAGCCCCTGGATCCCAAGTGATCCACATGACCCAGATCACCATCAGTACGAGCACATACTGTGTCTGCACTAAACTGACACACCTGGCAAAAAATCATAGACCTACTGTTATTCAGCTTCATGGCTGCTTCTGATGAGGGCTGGGTTTTTTTTGCTGGGAAATGAACCTATTGATACCACTCTTTTGTGTGGCGATACTGGGCTTGTTAGTTTAGCTTAGCATAAAGAGTAGCATTTTCATATTGGGTTGCTCACTGATCGAAGAAACAATACAGCGTGTTTATTAATGAGCTTTAGAGGTGCTGCCAGGTGGATTTTTTTTTTTACCTTTGGGTAGAGCCAGGCTAGCGGTTTCCCCCTGTCTTCAGTCTTTGTGCTAAGCTAAGCTAAACGACCGCTGGCTACATCTTTACTGGTGTGGTAACAATCTTCTCAGAAGAAAGTGAATAGGCAGGGTCACAAAATGTTGGACTATTCCTTTTGGTGCAAATGAAATTTAAATTTAATAGCTTTTAGGGGCTAGGCGATAAAACGATTTAGAAATTTGCAGAGGACGCAGCGTTTGACGAAATAACCCGCGTCAAACGATATCCTTGCCCCCGTTGCAGTAATTTGCATGGGGAGGCAGTCGTGTTGGAGAAGAAGAGGAGGATGAGGCAGAGGGCGCGCACACGTGTAACATGAGCGCAGCTGTTGACCATTACCGCCGTAGGGCCCCCAGGGTTTGATGGAGTGTTATGCAGTTACATCAGGAGAACATTCCTCTGGTTTGGTGTGTATGCAAACTATTACGAGACTCCCCTGAAAGCACCTGATGCACTTCATGCTATTCTTCCAAACGTTTCCTATCTGTTGTCTGCAGGACTCAGACGCTCTCTTCCCGGTGAAGCTCATGACTCTGCCGCCTCTCTCTCTCTGTCTGACCCCAGTGATCCTCCTCTGCTGTTCTCTCAGGTCATATTTTTTTGGAAGTCAGACCAAATAAAATGCTGCTCCTGCAGTCTTAAATCACAAGTCTTATCTCTCTCTGTTTGGTATCTATTTTATGGGCTCCAGCTGCAGTATCTCAAAAACACCATGCCATTGCACACATCCAGTTCTTCCTTTCTCTGACCTTGGAGTTGAGAAAGGTAACATGACCTTTGACCTTCCAGGTGAGCCATTTGCTCCTCTGAGCATGGCGACTGCTGACCTCAGCACAGCTGCTCATTTTTACAGCTCATAAAACTGAGTCAAACCTCAGAGGAACACCAGGGGTGGAAGCGTGGCTGGGTTTAAATTTCTAAATCAACCAGTGGAAGGAGATCAGGTATTTGTGCTCTGTGCTAATAAATAGTGATTGGAGACTTTAGAGGGCAGACGCAGATTTTGGTTTGCCCCCCACCTGCATAGTTTAGCTCTTCTCATCACCATCATGGTGACTGCATAATCATGAGTCACTGCATTCAAAGCCGAAAACCAGAGGTGAGTTGAAATTCCAGACCTCAAAGCGTTCTTGTGGTTCAGCTCAGGAATGGACAGTTGGTCAGAGAGAGCTACTCAGAATTGAAAACAGCTTTGCTCGCTGACACATCCGAATGCTTATAAATCCATCTGTGCATGCACACGTTTCGTGAATCGACGATGCATTTTACTGGCCTAAAACTGATGACTTATAATAAGATGACTGTTTGCTGTTCACAGTGAATTCTGTCCTGCAGGCTGCACATTTTTTTGATATCACCGAACAATCGCTCAGAATTGTTTTTGCAATTTCAATGCAAGTATTAACGTTTTTTCGTGCAGGAGGACTGTAAACTGGAGGAAACAGCTAGCCTGGCTTTCAAAAAAAAGTTTTGCGATATAAAATGCTGATTAGTGAGCTGTAGAGTACATACTGGTAGGCAGATTTTATTACCTTTGGACAGAGCCAGGCTAGTTGTTTCCCCCTGTTTTAAGTCTTTGTGCTAAGCTAAGCTAATAGTCTCCTTGCTCTAGCTTCCTAATTAGCGTACAGACATGACAGTGATTTTCATCTACTCATTTCCCCAAAAGGTGAGCCAGCGCTTTAAACAAAACAGAAAGCTCAAGAATGGAGGATGTGCTGCGAGATGTGAGATCCTATCCTCACTGCTTTGGTGCATCCTTTTCACATGCTGGCCCTCACCGCTGTGGCTCCTGTGGTGGTTGTGACTGCTGTGTCTCCTCCTCCTGACAGCAGTGGCCTGGCTTTCTGTTTCTGCTCTGTGTGAAGAGGATGAAACAGCCTGATCCTCCCCTTCCACTGTGGGTTAGATCCAAAACAAGCCCTGTGGCTTTTCAACAGAATTTACAAGGTTTTTTTTTGGTTTCATTCTTTGTCTGTTTCATGTACTCCCCGTCTCTCCCTCTCCGTCTGTGGCCAGCTGGGTCAAAGCGTCCTCTGTGATTGACTGAGGGAGCAGAGGAAATCTAAACAGGCTGAGACTGCAAAGCCATCCAGCTGGACGGACGCCCGGTGGACGCTGCCAGCATACTCAGCAGATAAAGATCATATCTATTGAATCAGGGCGTAGGGACTGAATGTAAAGTGATAAAGATGCCAGTTTTTCACTGTACAGGCGACATTAACACTAAACAGACCCCAGAGAGGGAAGATTTTCTTCTTTTAGTTCTCTAATGTCACCTGTTGGTGGACTGAACACAGTGCATCAAAGATACTTCAGTCTATTCTGGGATATAAATGAGAACTCATTCACACCAAAAATCACTGCCTCAAAACTGATACTACGGGCAGAAAAAACACCATAGAAAACTACTGGATCACCAATCAAACCTGAGACGATGGATTAATTTGACCCAGTGTTATTAGTTTTTTTACCCAAACTAAAATATGGTTGGAAACTGTTCTAAGCTACTCAAGCCTCCTTTTTCTTTTCTTTTTTCCTTTTACTTTTTGTCATAATTTGTTTCTGATTGTTTATAATATCTGTATCCTTTACAGTTTTCATTGCTTCAGGCACAATATTTGTACATCAAACAAAAAACTGTCACAGTTTTAAGGTAAAACTTGAGCTTGTTGTGTGGAGGGTTAGTCAAAACAACAAAACAACCATATTTCAGTCGGAGTGAATACCCCCAAATGTAATACATACAAATAACACATTGTCTTGGGTTTTGTTGGTGATTGTTTTCCCATTTAACCCAGTACCCAGGGTGAAGTTCACCAGGTATCGTTTTTGTGCTTAAATAAAAACAGAAGCCCATGTAGTAACATCCTTCATCCAATCACGTGTTCACAAAGTGTTGAACCTCGCTCCATCCTTGCTTGTGAATGACTGAGCCTTTCCAGGATGCTCCTCTCATAACCAATCATGATACTATCACCTGTTACCAATCAACCTGTTTACCTGTGGAATGATCCAAACAGGTGTTTTTGGAGCGTTCCACAACTTTCCCAGTCTTCAGTTGCTCCTGTCCCAACTTGTTTGAAACGTGTTGCTGCATTAAATTCAGAATAAGCAGATATTTACAAAAACCAATGAAGCTGATGAGGTAAAACATTAAACATATTGTCTTCATACTGGTTTCAATTGAGTATATGTCTAAAAAGGATTAGAAAATGATCATATTCACAGGGTTGTATGTTGATTCAAACTGAATCAGTGATATTTTAGTTTGTATGATAGCTTCTCCTGTGAAGAACCAGTGAATGCATTTACAGCACTGCTCATAAATAACCTGCATTTGTGTGTAGAGTGTCTTCTGTTGCTGCATTTTTAGTGGCCTGATACATTTTGGGCTTGACATATAACAGGTTAAGCTCTTGTGAAACGGAAAGTGGAGATGGAGAAACACTGATGGAAAGCGACATCTTGTGTGGTTTCTTACTGACATGGCTAAATATTGTGAATTCTTTGTGAGGTGAACGGATGTCGGCTGGTTGTGTCAGAGTTAAATGTCAAACCACACTCTAATACACGCGCTCACTCTCGCACACACCACCAGGACCACCTGACAGGACACGCAAACACCCGAAGCTACACGCACACACAGCTCAGGCTGCCTCTCGCTCTCCGCCTCACGTCGGCTCACATGCCCACCCCTCAGCCTCCACAACGACACAGGAAGTCAAAGGGTGACCCATTTCTACCAGAGGTTTTATTTTGTTTGGTCTTTGCACAGATGACACGAGTGCAGCGGAAATACACTGCATATATAGAGACAAGAGCAGCGACATTCATCACCGACCTCAATGATTTACAGTCACCTAGAAATAGCAATCTGATAAATATTCCACTAAATCAGTTATGCTTGTACACACATTTCTATATGGTGGATAGTAAACATGACCAGGTGCTGCTATATCGTAGGATGGATGCCCTGTATCTGAAATAATGATTAATAAGGATAAAAAGTGCTGAATTGACCCGTTAAACAGTATGAAATCATTTTTAAAAAATGAGATTGACAAACAAAACATCAGAGGCAAACCAGCTGCCTTACTTTTGACAGGAGATAGACGGACATCATTGCTTAAATGTTGCTGTAGGGGTGGTTAGTTACACCATTAAACACCAGATCAGACTGTGCGAGCACTAACAAAGCCTTGTCATGATTCCGCTCTACAGCGATGCTCACATGCTCTTTAATAAAGGTGATTTGATTACACGACCAAAGCACATTAAATCCTGCTTCACTGCTTTCACCATTACAGATCTGCCTGTAATGAATGACGCACGTTCATTTAGCCAAATTCTCCTTTTACTCGAAAATGGTGTAAGTAGTTTTAAAGGAAGAAGACTTGGAAGATTTGGGTTAAAGCAACAAAAAGCTACATTTAAAAAAAAAAGACAGTGTCATTAATAACTGACTGGAGCATTTAATTTGAAGTAATGTCTACTTTAATGCTCTGCTTTGCAATGCTACTTCACATGTATTTGCAGACTAATGCAAATAAAGCACAATGAAACATAAAAAAATACCCGTTAGGAGTCCCATAGTATTGTCCGCATTCAGCTATAAGGTATTGTGCACTATTTTACATATGTATCAGCTACATAATGGGCCAGCACATTATCTATAAACATGTATATCTCTCTCTCTGAGACACCAGTCTCATGAGGACAAATTCCTGCTACAAAATGATTAGAATTATGCACTTTTATGACTGATCAAATGACTATGCGTCATGCTACAGGGGTCCCTCTTTCCGATGTAGTAGCACAGAATTATCACCCGACTCTGCAGCTCCCCCTTTTTCGTTCATTATCTTGGATTTCCTGCGCCTGCGCTGTTTTTGGTTCACTCTCACCGCTTGTGTTAAACTTGTTTCCAGCAGCAGCAGCAGGCAGCTGAAAAAGCGCTGTGATAACCCCACTGGACGCTGGCTGTCCATCATGAAACAGCTGACAAGGTTAGCAAGTAGCTGGTGAACATAGTGGAGCATTTAGCAGCTAAAGAGACAGATATTTCCTTTGGGAGATGGTGAATATTGGACTACGTCCAAAAATATGACTCAAAATAAATGCCAGCATTAGCTCAGTGTCTGCTGAATGTGGAAATGGGCAACTGTTTGCTCACATGTTCACCATTAAGACTTAATAAAGTGATAATATGTCAGTCATGTGGACTCAACTTCCCTCAAGCCACCAAAAGTCGGTTGTCATCAGTGTGGGTTGAAAGCAATAATAATAAAAGAAAACATAGTAGTTAAAACTAAATAAGAACACTTGCTGTGTTGGAGATGACTGCATCCACAACCAGACCAGAATAAACAGTACTCTGCTCATGATGTAAATGCATTCAATCTAAAATGACAGCGCAGGGATATTTATCTTCCAGATAAATGACGACTTTTTAGATGGATTTATTGCTGAACGTTGTCTGCAGCTCTTTGAGGGTCAGGTACCCTGTTTTACAGGGCTCCACAGGCATGGAGGAAGACCTGCACACGGCACCGGCCAAAGGCCAGGCTGCATAGCTACCGCTAGCAACCAGCAAAGGTGTATCCACCTGTTGACTATCAGAGGATACCTGAGTTAGACTGGGGTTGATAGGAGGGGGTGGAGGGGAGGAGAGGGGGCACATCCGGGAAGGATGATGCACAGGGAGGATGAGAAGAGGAGAGGTCTGGTGATCATCGGAAACCTCTTCCCCTTCCACACCCGCAACCTTTTTATCTTCCTTGTCCTCTTCATCTTCCTTTCCGATGCCAAAGCCGGAGTCTGGGCTCAGCGGCTCCCTCTTCAAGCTCTCGTAGCTTGGGAAGGTGTTGATGGAGGGGCAGAGGGAGAGGTGGAGGCTGTGGCTGTTGTTCAGATTGTGGAACTCCTCCTGGTAGGTGAAGTAGGCGGGATTGGGGTCAGTTGGAGCTGAGCTGCTGGAGGAGCTGGACAAGAAGTAGCCCATGTTGGAGAAGCCGGACGAAGAGGAGGAGGAGGAATCGCCAGCGACTCCGCTGGTGTCTGAGCCGGCCGAGGAGTAGCTCTTGCAGTGAAGCAGGGCGGTGGTGGAGCTGGAGGAGGGAGAGGTGGAGGGGACCACGTCGGAGCTTTTGCACAACTCAACCGGGGAGATGTGGTCGCGTGGCTGAGCCGTGAAGAATGACACAGGAGCCGACAGAGGATTCAGCCATTTCTACGGAAAAACAAAGAGACATGTAGATGCAATATATATGTGAGTGTGTGTTTGAGTTTGTTTATCAGTACTGGTTGGACTACAAGCATCAGACAAACCACACTAAAAAAACTTTCTAATCTGGGACAGATTGTGGCTGCAACTTTGTCCAGTTTACTGGCAATCAGTGGTTAGCAGGGAGTGATGCACCTTCACTTCTTACTAACCTGAACCAGAACTGCGAGCTGAAAACAGGCAAAGAGGTCACGCAACGGCTGAGGGGCCCCTAACAGCAAAGGCTCTGCCCCCTTTTGTACACACACACACTTGCACTGGAAGTTTGCCAAAACTATAGCAGCAGAGCCCGAGATACCTTAACTTTGACTCCCTAGTGTGGGCCAAGCTCGATCTGTCTCTGGAGCACATGTGTCAAAACACTCTACGCGGTAGGATACGGTGGTAAAAAGGCTGAACGTCTGCGGAGAACATTTGTTTTCACCTTCAGATTTCCTCCGTGGACAGAGTGCAGAGTGTGGAAGTACTTCGACGGGTTCGGCACCGGCTTCTCTTTGTGGAGCCAGCAGCAGCAGGCGGGGGCCGCTAGCCTGAAGCAGCAAAAGGGAGCCGCTGATTAGACGTGCTGCGTTCAAGCACACGCACGACCAAACCAGCTAACATTACACTCACCCCTTGCTCACGCAAATCCTGTGCAGGACCAGCATCACAAGTACGAGACCCAGGCTGAACATGACTCCGCAGATCATCAGCGACGTCTGATCCAGAAGCCACTCTGAAACACAGAGCTGACATTAAAATGTGTAAAAAATACTCTAAATGTTTTTGTCTACCCTCTGATCAGAATCAAATTCAGCTTTATTGGTCGCGCATGTGTGCACATACAAAGAAATTTGCCTCCGGTTTTTCATTGCTTTCAATGCACCTGCACAGGAACACACAACTAAAAACAAGAACAAAGCTGTCAAAGGTAAACATTTGACTAACATACTGCGTATGGATACATCTACATATCATCACGACTCTACTTTCTATTGTATCAAGTCATCCATTTACAGCATCTCACCATTAAAACTTGGCTTTTCTGCAACAAACGTATAAAACGTATGCATTCAATTAAAGGGAAGCCACCCGACATGTTGCTTTTGTGAGAGAGATCCTGAACCAGACTGGACGACTACATTTCCCAGCTGGTTTGGGGTCATTTTGGGATCCCCAGAAAATCAATTTCCTTGTAAAATGCTGGGACTGACATAATAAAAAGCCTGTGAGCTGCTTCATTTGCCACGACCTGAAGTGCAAAGCGTCGTTACCTTTATTCTGCGACGCTACATCTGCTGCTCCTTCCCAGGATGTTACTGGACTCCAGTCGCTCCAGTGGCTGTTAGGCCAGTCAGTGGGGTAGACTCTCACCCTGACCTCGCAGTGCCCCTTCAGTTGCCAAGAAGGTATTCTTAGCTTTAATTCCCGTGTGGACAGAGTGCTGGCCTCCTGATAACAGATCAAATTCAGCATCTCAGTATTTGGGTGTATCTTAAAGCTGCCGTCAAGTCAACACCGATGTTTAAGTGTTTTATCAGACATGTCTTGTGCTATAATCAGGAATCAGGAATCATTTATTGTCATCACACCAGTTTCCAAGTGCAACGAAATTCTGTTCAGTTACACCTATCACCTATGCGCCAGTATCTGGCCCAGCATTGACAAATAAGTCATTTTGTAGGTTTTCTTAATTGACAGTGTAGTGTTTTCCATTTCCAGGATGACAAATAAATGTTAATGACTCAGCCTGCACTCGGTGGAGTATACAAATTTTGCATCCAATAAAACGCTTTCTGATTTTTGACTGCTTTCACAGATTTGGGTGAAACTGGTTTGTATTTGATTGGGGAAAATATTTTCTGCTTTTCTTATGTGCTCCGATTGATGTGCTTCAACCTATCTCAACAACACAACAAATAGCTTCACTTGTTGTTAAGGTAATTGCTAGGTGGTACCTAGCAGCCTCTGAGACCGACAGAGGCCAGTTTGATGACAGGGAATAACGTTCCAGTACTAATGTTTATTTACAGTGTGTCGTGATGGGAGAATGGATTGCCATGAAATGTATACACAAACAGATCTGGTCCTCATATGACAAAGCTTTAGAGACATCCTGAGGTTTCATCTAGCGCCACCATGAGGTCCATATTTGTGGTTTTGAATGACATGTAACGGTGAAGTTGCAGAATGCAACCAACTGAATACCCGCCGCCTCATCCCTCCACTACAAAGCGTGCAGGGGAACCTACAGTAAGCGCGAACCTCATGAGAAATACGAAAGGCGACTAGCTGGTGAAGACAGCGGAGCCACATCTGTCCCTCTGGAGTCACAGCTGAACAGACCGAACACTGGACTGGAAACATGACTGAACGATAATGTCGCTCCATAACTGCTGCGTGTGTAAGTGAGCAACAGGTTGCTAACAAATTTGCCAAATCAACTTAAAAGAGATGATATGTCTCAATTTTGTGTTCATGTTTTTGTTTATTGTCACAGGTTTTATTGCCAAATAGCAAACGTTAGCACGCTAACACCCCAAGATGGTGAACATGGTAAACATCATGCATGCTAAACGTCAGCATGTTAGCATTGTGGAGCATGTTAGCTTGTTGATGTGAGCATGTAGTTCGATGCACTGCTGTGCTGAAGTGCGGCCTCACGGGGCAGCTTGCACAGCTGTTCATTGTCCATCTGTGCACGAATGTGTGTCCCTCTCACCTTCCACGCCTGTTTTTTCTGCTTGATTTGAACTTCGAAGTCACAGGATTTGATGAAGACAGAGCGAGGACTGCTCCCGTTCCATGAGATCCAGGTCTCGTTGGCGGTGCTGTTGACGCTGGGAACACCTGGAGGATGCATCTTGACTGCATGCACAAGCGCACACACACGCATGTACACACATGGAAAGAAAAGTGTGCAATTAAGTAATTTTCAGGAGCAACTAAAAAGGTAACAGCTGACTGAGGAAGTAAAAGCCACTTACTGTGATTCAGTGGCTTATAGTTTGTGAGGTTCTCCACCAACATGCCGTCACACTCCATGCTGATGTAGGGCATGTCTTTAAAACGGTTGAATTCCTGGCGGGAACCCGTAATATGATCAATAAAACAGTGAAAATAGAAATTGTGTGGGTAAAGCAAGAAGAAGAAAGAAGAAATCCATGAGATGTTTACAGGTTCTTATGAACGATGCATGTTAGCGACTTACTTTATTTTCAAAGGCAAAGCTGCAGCCTGGAGGAGAGCCCCCGTGCTGCTCCAGCTTGCAGGTTCGACTAAATTAAAAAACAACAAAAATCACCATTAGCTGCTACAGCTTTGACTGACTGACGACGTTGCAGTTTTCATCTCCAAAGCCCAAAACAAAACCATTTTTCCCCCCAATTTTTTTCTGTCCATAATGTTTTGGCAAGTAGTGATGAGTATTCTAACATCTTACATTATTAGGCTGGGGAGTCTCATGTTGTTCACCATGATCCTTGTTCTCTTCGTACCAGTGATCAAGCAGTTCACATCAGGAGCCACCGGAGAGCCGTTCCACGTACAGCTGACATTGTTGACAAAGTCGTTTACGCAGGAGAGTCCTTGATTGACAGACACAACCACAGGCAAAGAGAGTCGTTGGACTTGACCTTCAGACAGAGCAGTGATCTCTGAACGTACTTGCTTGGCAGCCGCAAGGTTAAACTGCAAACGGTGAGACGTCCTTTTGAAGGGTTGAGTTTACAGTTTTTCTCAGTCGCTTTGGTGTTTTTCTCACATCACTCTTAAAATTTGCGCAACAGTTAGTGCTTTTCTCAAAACAATTGGTGCAAACTGCAATGCTTAGTGGATAACCTGCAAAAGCACATCACTTGCTAAAAATGGATAGTCCATCCTTCAAAAGCAAGTATTTATGTCAATGAAACTGCCAGTGTCATCAAAATAAGAAGCCTTGACGCCATCGGGTATGAACAAGATCGTCAAATGGCTTTGTCATGTTTTCATTATGACAGTTTATTCTCTCAGTGTTTTCCAAAAAAGCTCAGAACTCGGTGACACTACCTGAAAACGCTCAAGACAGCACTGTACCCTTGTACCACCATTGAAAACAACAGTAAAGTTACACATTGCTGTAGTTAGGTACAAGATGCTGAATATGTATGTTTCACATTTTTACTGTATATGTGCTTTGCATTTCTACAGCATTGTGCAAAAGAAAAATACACTGCAGTCACTTATTTAGAACGAACATAAGAAACACCCTTTTGGTTGAGCTGTGCACAAATGTGAACAATACAACAGTACATATTGTAACTGAAGACAGGTAAATCATTCTGGCACATCCAGACGTTCCTGTCTGTCTGGCCACATAATTGTTCAATTTAGGAGACATTTCCAGGAAAAACTGATAAAGAAAGGTATAAAATTTGCTTGACAGAATTTGATAACTAGTTCAACAATTTTGTATGTAATGACTCAAGCAATAAACTGAAGACTATTAGTTTTATTGGGAATGACTATTCAGCATCCATAAGTATCGTTCATTTTGACTGACTAATGTTTAAAACAGCAGAGAATTGTATGAAAGCAACTGATACATGTCCAAAAACATTTGCAATTGCTTCAGAGGAAGGAGAAATTGTGACTATGATGTGCACAAATGACTAAATGCTGTGGAGGTTGAACTAATGGTTATGAGAGTTTTCATTCTGATCTGAGAAGAGCACCAAAGCGACTGAGAAAAACTGTAATATGGTCACGTTTACTTACAGTAACATACTGTCATAAATACATGTGATGACCTGCAGTGACACTTCTGATGCAGCAGAAAAGAGACTGTGCTGTTTCACTTTGCCTCTAAAAAGTGAATTTACTGGGAGACCAAATGAAAGAGCTCAATAAGAGAATAGTGAAGTAAAATAATGTTATTATCTTCTATAGCTTGCACCTGAAGGACAGTAACACAGAGACTGTTGCACTTCTGAACACACTCAGTTATACCTTTCGAGCCTTTGTGTGAGTGGGCTGCGTCCACTGAAAACAGGAGCGCCAGGGCGTACACGGACCACAGGGTCTCCATGGCCGTGACCACAGTATGACTGTGAACAGAGGATCAGTGCATGCTGCGTGTTAGAATGACTCTGAATGAATGATATTAAATGTATTAACAGATTGAGCAGGAAAATGTTCACACGTGAGAGTAAAACTTCAAACAGAAATACATTTAGCATGTTTAATCCAAAATTTAAACTGAGGAGTATGCGTAAATATCTCAATCTGTCAAACTTCAAACCTTTTCCTCCCCACTCAGACAAAGCAGCGGTCACGTCCCCATGGCAACTGGGTGGCTTGAGAACAGTTATCCAAACTAGTTTCTACCGCTATGTGAAAACGTTTCTTTTTTTTGTATTGGAGAGAAACTCATTTCTGAAACCTGGCCGTTGAAACTGCGTCAGCCAATCACCATCAGAGCTGTGAAATGTTGAGAGTGAGAAAACAACACTAGAGCCGCAATGAGCCGAACACTCATCCTGAGAAGGCGGGAAAGAGCCGTTCCAAGTGAAACCTGAGTGAAAACACTGGCACCTGTGCTGGTGTTAGACAGAGAGCTTATTAAGGGCGTCTTACAGTAAGATAATTGTGAAGTGTTGTCATGAGCCAAATGTTTTGCCACAAGGTCACACATTCTGTCACCAGTTTGAGTCATCGGGCGTTGCTGCTTTTTTTTTTTTTTTCCTGTCAAACCCTGAACTGAGTGGGGCTATTAATGAAAAGTGCAAATGTGTCACCATAATTGCTGTGCAGGGAAAATAAAATGACTTGTTCTGAATAATAGCAAAAGATCAAGAAAACTTGTGTAATGTCGTCAAAAGCAAGAAAACAGCCTGCGTGAAGAAGCACCGTAAAAAATGATGCTATGCTACGTCCACATATTAAAACAGCAGAAAATATAGAAAATATAATTCAAGTTATTCTTGAACATCATCAGTAAGACAGTGAAACAGTACCTGATGAGTCCCGGTCAGTGAGGGCTGCAGATAGTTCCTGAGAGGAGGAAACTCATTGTTGTCCCCTCTGCTGGACTGACGAGTTCAGAAGGTTTCCTTTTCTCATGTCTCTTTCTGTCCCTCTTCCTTTCTACTTGCACATCACTCTCTCTCTCTCTCTGTCTCTCTGTCACTCATCCCTCTGTCTCCCCATTCTCACCCCTCTCTTCTTTAAAGTGCCCAGTGACATTTTCCATTTGTAACCACAGCCTGTGTCTGGGGCTTACAGGAAGCCTCGCGGAGTTGTGTGTGATAGTGAGAGGGGACGGGCCCGGGTGGGGGATGGTGGAGTGCGTGAGGGGGTTGTTTTAGAGCGGCGCGCCGCCTCCTGCTCACCGGCAGCAGCTACCTGGACCTCATCGCACCATTTAAGATAATTACCCTGAAAACAAGAAATACAAAGTGCACCGCATCCGGTTTCAATCGCAACGTAAAGTGGGTTGTGTAAAGAGACGCTCGCACGTCCTGTGAAGTGGTTTGTGTCAATGAAACTCAGCTTTAAATGACAATTCAGAGGATTTAAGATGCTTAAGCCACTAGATTTAGAACCACAGGGTTATTTAAGATGCAAACACACACACACACACACAGAGCTGCACAGTGCCAAAACCACTGCTGTTATAGCCGTAACCACTGCAGGTACACACACACACAAACAGTTTCCTCTTGTTCACATTGGCCATTGCCACCCGTCACCTCACTTTATTTTAAATGCAAGACCCCTGGCAGCGTAATACATAAGGGGCTGTGTAAAAAGTACGACGAAGTGAAAAATGGAGTCATGCTGCAGATGGAGAGTGTAGAAAAAGTGGTCGCAGAGCAGGGAAACATTTGGAAGAGTATATTTTGACCCAGTTACACTCAACCCTTTATAGTCAAATGCCAAATGTGTGTAGCAAGTGTGGCACAGCAGACACAGTAGGTACAATCAGTGTGTTCATCTCAGTCTTAAAAGTTCAATGAAGGGCCGTTGTGCAACACTCATCCACGCTGTACATGCACATATATCCAAACCACAAAGCATTCACACGTACAACAACAAATGTTGCGACACAATATGTTTGAACTCAGTGGCTGAGTGGGTTCAGGCCTGCAGCAGGCCAGAGAGTGATGTGATGCAGCCCCCACCAGTTCCTGCTGTTACTCAGGTGTCAGCTAGCAGCGATAACAGGAGAGACACGGGCAGGGGAGGGCTGAAACGTGCGGAGGAGGCGCAGGAGGAAGAAGAGCACACAGCTCTCACCGAAAGGTCAAAGGTCCCTGCCTGAGGCGGGAAGCTGCTCAGGGGACCAGAGTGATGTTTGTGCTCAGAAGGCAACGAGAGACCAGTCTCCATCAGCAGACCACAGAGACGGGGGGTGGGGGTGGGGTTCAGTGGGGAGGAGGTGAGAACAGTAACACACACACACTCATGCAGCGAAACCTGTAACCCTATTCAAAAAAACAAGCGAGGCAAGAGGTTATCAGACTTAATGCAGTGCCAATTAAAAAGGCAGCTGAGAGAGTTCAGACTGACAGCACGGCTGCTCTGTTCGGCCTCTCGCCGCTCGCTGAGAAGCTGGAGAAGTCAAACGCTGCAAGCGTGTACAGTTGACTAAGCTCAGTATCCTGTGGTGCAAAAGGCCGCGTATTAACCCGCTACAATATGATTCACATACAGTCCCGACAGTGCGTCTCCATGCTGAGGACGCGGCGGGTCTGCAAGGCTGTTTGTGGCTCTGCAGTGTTTTTTTTTTTCCTCTAAACGCTCATGTCAGCCGGCTAATACTGCTCACAGTGTCAATGCTAACCCGCTGATGCTTATCAGGGATAAATGTTTACCACGCTGACCACTTCAGTTTAGCGTGTTAGCTTGCAGAAAAGTATGCACATTATAAAATGTCATGCTCGCATTTTCTTTGCTAAACTGAGGCTAACAAAGAATGTAGAAATCACACCACGTACCGTACATGAACTAACCATATCCAAAACATATGAAGCCATCAATATAAGCGGATTCTGGGTGAAAATAGCTTAAATTTTGATTTCCAAAATTTTAAGCAGAGATGGATTAATATTAAGGATTAATTAAGGATGTGACATCTGAATAGGGATGATGGCTATCTCTTTATAGATGATTTGAGAAGCCCTTTGAACTGAATACATTAGCTTCATGTGAGCGTGGACAGATGAGTCCATTTGGGCAGCTGTCGAATCATTGTGCAACTTCAAACAGTCCCCTTGCCCTCTTTTATCTGTGCAGCAGAGAACGGATAACATCACTGCTACAAATACTCTTTATGTATATATAGGTCGGACTTGAGAGGAGAGGCAGCAGGTAGTGACAAAGAGCAAGTTTCGGTGGTTGCTGCTGAAACCACCTTCGTTCTGCTGCATTCGCTCATCACATGGAGAGATAAATAACCCCTTCAGCTGCTGGTGGCGTTCAGCGCTTTAGGTCCTTTAGTTTTAGCTTGAGTGGGGACTTTTGCGTGTTTTATGTGCCCTAAATTTTCTGCAGCACCCAATGAGAAGAAAAAGCATCTCTATGAATCAATTAAATACGGTGAACCGAGTTTACCTGCCTTTTTTTTTTTCCCGCCACACATTTTCAAGTGGATTCATACCACCGTGCAGTCACACCCAAACGATTACAGTTTGGTTCAGCCCAGACCAAATTGATATGGCAGATATATTTTATCTAACCAATAATCTTTTTTGTGGTACTTCAATTTTACCTGTCATCTTGGTTGTTTATTGTCAAGCATCAATCTTATGACATTTATTGGTTGCAAATCGCACTTTATTTTAGCGTTGCCAAAGTAACCCAAGGTGTGAAGCACAAGGGCGACATGTGCTCTTGTGGTCTCGGGGTCGGAAGCCAAACCTCATTTTGCGGTGCCGTTTTTTTCCATTTCCTTCAGCACCTTGTTGAGCCTCTGGTTCATGATGTTCCTCTCTGTCCACTGGACTGCAGACGAGCCACACGTACATGTTATGAACGGTGAAAAGCGAACAGACCAGACAGAGACACAGGAAGAAAGAGAGCGCCTACCCATGTCGTTCGTCTTGTGGCCGTGCCAGAGATGAGGGTCGGCAGGCCAGGCAGTCAGGGGGTGGCTGATGTAGGAGTCGCTGGTGAGGGATTTCCACGTGAAAGAAGCACCTGGAGGTTAGATTAAATAAAATTCAAGAAGAGTAAGACGTTACAGCCATGCTTGTGTGGGTCTGTCCTTTAAAGATGGCATTAGCGGGCTAACATGCTCAATATATCATAGCTAGAACACTTTAAATGATCTTTTTGATTTAGTTTAGGTATAATACCATATTCACCCTCTTAGTTTAGCACTAAAAACACAAAGTTTGCTGAGGCTGATGGGAATATCAGTATTTTGCAGTATTTCCTCATTAACCAAAGTTCTGAACAAGATCGTATTGTGACATGATGATAGCGGTCGCTTGGGTTGTTATTTCATCCTCAGGAGGACGTGAGTGTTTGTGCGCCAACCGACCGACAGACTGAGAGACGTTCCCCTCTGCTTATTCTGAATTTGCCAAACAAGTCGGGACAGGAGCAACTAAAGACTGGGAAAGTTGTGGAACGCTCCAAAAACACCTGCTTCACTTTCTGTGCCCTCTGAAATGTGTTGACCTCCCCAGCAAGAAATATCTTCATGGGAGCAGATATCAAGCTCACTCCCGCGCTCCTCGGCACAACACACGGCTGTACTCAAGGACGCACTCCCAGTATCAAACCGCTCTCAGCCTGTTTGCATTATATGCAGTTCACTTCAGGTCACAATAAATAAAATGAATAGTTTAGGCACCAAAACTTTACTATAGATTGAGAAAAGAATTATGTTTGGGCCAGTTGGGCCATCAGTAACCTCGCACTGGAAGCGAGGCTCACTGTGGACCAGTCAGCTGTCAGTAGTTTACTTAAACACAGATTTGTTCCTGCACTGAAACAGGTGTAAAGCCTTCACAGCCTGATCCTGAGGTTGCCTGTTTTTTTCTTCCAACTAATAGGCCTTCAGGACGTAAAATAAAGCGTCCGACCTACTGAGAGGGACTGCCACAGACCTCAGGACAGTGTGGGGAGTGAACAGAGACTGGATGCTGATGCACAGACCTGGAAATACGTTGGTGCGAAGACAGTGGCCCAAGCTGTGGTAGCTGTGGGCTGACGAAGAGGCTGATCCGGGATCAACATAGCGAGGCAGCGACAGGGGCGGCACCTGAGGGCTTTCTACTGTCCTCAGCTAGAGCACAACATGTTCAGAGGAAATCATCAACAACAAAAACAACACATTGCTAACGCACAGCAGCAAGGGAAAAAAAAAAGAGAGAGAAAAAACAGCGTTTCTCACCTGCGTCTTTGCTGGAGCTGCGTCTTTCTGGCCAATTGAGGTCATACCGAGATGAACTGCTGGAGAGGTGGGTCAAAGCAAAAGGTGTTAAATTTCTGAAGAATGTCACGCGTGACACCCGAGAGCATTACATCAGGTTTCACCTCTGAAAGCAAAAAAATAAAAGGCAAAAACTGTGATATTTTAGAATAAATGATCAGATAACACCCAGCAAACAATGAAGTGCACACAGAGCCATTTATTTTACACCGTTACTGTGATGTTATTTGCTCTTCAGTGCCGTATTTGTACGGCTTTATTGACAATAACGAGCCAGAAACTAAGGAAAACATTTGGGGGAACGGTTTGTCACATTATCTAAAAGCTGAAAAAAAGGCAGACTTTTAAGTCAACTATGAAAATGACTTATTTCGACATCCTAACAATAAAAACTGAAATGCTGAGAGTTTTCAAATGCACACATCACAGCACAGATGTACGAGGTCAATTTATAGAATTTATTGATGGTCAAATATTGGCTAAAAATTTGTACTTAAAAAAACAACTTAATAATATTAATAAAAACAAATGATAATATTAAAATATTCTGTGCATGGAGACACACAGCACCTCTGTGCTTTTCTTTGTCTGGGACCAATCATTATGTTTTACTTAAAGCTGCTATAACTGATATTTAACAAATGACAATACTCTCTGATTTATAAATTAATTTATATGCTTTGAAAAAACATCTGTACACTAGCTGCTCAGCACTGAAACTGCAGACAGACACAACAGGCCCAACACATACAAAAAAACATAGCTGATGGTCCCATTAAGTTTAAGTCAGCAGGTTATTATTCCACTGTCACATCAGCCATTAAAAACCTGTCAGAACCCCTGGAGAGAAAGAGAAAGAGACTTTGTTGTGCTGACGGCGCCTCGAATACCAAATATTACAAAGAGAAAAAAAAACTGTTCAGATTACAACTTTTGTAGCTGTGGGATGAGCTCAGGTCTGTGCCGGAGGCTCCCCTGTAATTCACACCTTCATAATGGAAAACTCCGGTTACGTTGAAAAGAAATTCACAGGGAAAGAAATTATTCTTTGTCAACTTTATTTCACAATTGTATGCCATTTATTGTGTTCTTTGTTATAATACCACACACAAATGTCAACTGGCTAAAACAATATAAAACATAACTTCCACAGTATTTCATTATTTATATTATGTACATGCACTCATTTATTCAGAGGCAAAACAAATCTCAGGCCTTCGCTTACTCTCAAGTGCACTTTCTCTCCGTCGTCCTGCTGGTTGAGAGGCCATTCCAATGAGGATCCTTCAGCTTCTGTTGGCCAGATCCGCTTGAAGATATGACGGCTTTTTGATTTCTACAGGTTTGCATTTGTTTTGTGAGCACTGTGGGGTAGAATGACTCGAAGCCAAACGAACACGCAGCGACACTTCGTGTTACTTTATGGAAGCGTGTGGGGAAGCAGATGGCGTGCTGGTGTTGAGTGTGCGTGAAGCTCATCGCTGTTGCTGACAAATACTTTCCCTCCCAGTTGGATTCGCAAAAAGAATCTTAACACTAAAGTTGCTTTAGCTCCACTGCAATGGATGATTTGAAGTCACTGGTGGAAGCAATTCTTCCCTTCTCTGCGAGCACCACTTCCTACCTACTGCACAGAACTGCCACTGTTCAGCTTCCAGCCAATATACAAGTGCCAGGATTGTCTTTAACCTGAATTTGATGTGTTGCCAGTATCATTTTGATGCCTTTCTGGAAACTCAGACGTGTGACAGGAACGAAACATGGGATCAGGAGCACGGTGGGAGGATTTACTTCCAAGAACTTTGTCCAAGTTCACGCCCATATTCATGAAACACTATCTACAATACTTCTGGGGTTGGATAAAAACTGGGAGTTTAAGAACAAGCGAAATCTCCTCCTCTGCCACAACCGACTGAACATTACACAGAGAGAGTGGTTCGGACATGAAATCTTATTTCTACAACTCTGTCGATACATTAGAATGATTTACAGTCTTCATGGAGCCACGAGCGAGCTCGGCAGCACTCGTGACAAAACTGGAGATATGGATTATACAAGAGTTACAAAAAGCAAAGGTCGTGTTGACAGCAGAGTTCTAGGATCATCAGCTATGCATTAGAAATGCATAAATATTTCTTCAAGACAGGTAAAATAAAGATCTTATTGAACTGTTGTTGTTTAAAATAGAAAGAAAGAAAAGAAAAACAGGCTCACTTGCCACCTGTTTAGCAGTATAATTAATACTCAAAACTGGATTCTTATTGGAGTGGTCCTTCAGGTGTTTCCTGCCTCCTGTTTGTAACCTCCATCAGTTCAGGCTGCTCAGGCAGGATAGAGGCCAGCTCTCCTCTCTATGTGGGGGCAAACTTCTTGGCCTGTGCCCTTACCCGCTTCTCATAGTCCATCCTGTTCTGACTAAGACACAAAACACAAAGAGACATTTTTAACCAGCAGACAGTTACACACTATTTAAAGACAGTTCAAAGACAACATGAGTGTATGAAGCACTGAAAGAGCAGGAAACATGTCTTTCTTCTTCTGTGTGATGACTTGCCTTTGGTCTGCGACTTGGAAGAGGTTCGCTGCCCCGACAACTCACGACCTTCGGATAAAATTACAAGTCGTCAGAGCTGGCACACTTACCAATAAATTGTGTACGCCTCTGCTTGTGCTGGGTCTTGAATGTTCGGCTCATTCAGCAGCTCCTGGATACCCAACAGGATCTGAAAACACAGTCAGCAATCCTCCAGTCAGACTGCAGGGAGTGTGATGGTCTGTTGGTGTATTTGAACCCCCCACTAGCTGTGCACTCAGGCCTTCACAGCAGTTACCCCTCCTGCATCCACTCAATCCAGAAATGTTGCGTTCAGTGACTGCACTGAACAGTGAAATGTCGTAATTAGGCCATAATTGCATATAAACTACTGATAAAGAAGTTAACAAGTAAACCGGCCACCTGATGAGACAGAGACTGTGGAGCAGGGTTTCCACTTTCAACTAAAACTGAAACTTAAACCAAAGTGAGCAGTAAAAAAGAAATTACTGTTAACTGAAACTTAAGAAAAAGGATACTCTTAAAAAAAACAAAACTGAACCGAAACAAAATTGCCTGTTTATAAAACAAATTAAAATAAAAATGAACACAAATTCACTTCAGTTTAAGCTTTTTTTTTTAACCAATGAGGCATCACGGTTCTTTTATTGTCATTTTGCAACACAAAGTTGCACAATGAAATGAAAGCAGCCCTCCATGCTGCATGTACACAGAACATATATAACAATACCTGAATTAGAAGCCTTTAGGATGTAGCTACAAAAACAACCTAAAACAACTGCAAAACTAAAACTAAACCCTTCTGAAAATCTAAAACTAGCAAACGGACTCTGAAAGCGAACTAAAACTTCAATAAAATGAAATCTGAAAGTCTAAACTAAACTAAACTAAAAACTAACTCCAAACTCTTTTATAACCTTGCTGTGGAGAAGAGAGTGTTCGTACCTGTTTGATGGTGATAGCAGGCCTCCAGTCTTTGTCCTCCTCCAGGATCGACAGACACACGGTGCCAGATGGGTAGACATTTGGGTGGAATATTGGTGGCTCAAACTTGCCTGGGTGGAAAGACGTGAAAAGAAAGTCAGTATTTTGAGGCTTGAAGCAAGCCTGGCATGGCAAAATTGAAGATTTCAATCACAAAGCATAATGAAGGCAATGTAGGAAACACTTTTCCCTCACCGTGTGTAAAACACAAGAGGATCTGTGAAAGCGCTGTTGTTTCATATTTGTCCTCAATAAACTCAGGTTTTCATTAAAGAATTTTGTGCAATATTATATATCATTTACTGTTTTGTATATTTTATTCTCCTGTGCAATAGTAGTAGCACTTATTTTTAATCTGCAGCACACATTGTTCTTTTTTCCACAGCTCCTGGGGCAATACATACTTTTTACATATTTTTAATATATTTTTTCTACATTTTTTTTCATTTATATAGTCAAATTTCATTTTGCTTGTATAATATGTACATATATATAGTATATAGTTATTTTGTATTTTTTTTTCAAATGTTCTCTATCTCTGCTGCTGTTTTTCTTCCAGCTGCTATCACATGCTGCTGTAATGCCCAAATTTCCCTGGCTTGAGATAAAGTTTTATCTTATCTCTTATCTTATCTTAATAGTAGCACTGCACTATGATGCACTATTGTAGCATTGTTCCACTTTACCAGCCAGGGTATTATATACAAACTATTACGCAATTTTATCCCATCTGACATATGTCATACCAGTGAATTCTGGGATAAACCCTTGGATGCTACACTCCTGATTGGCATGTCGACAATTCACATAAGTCTAGCTCTTTCGCATTCTGATTTTATAATCTTTAACTTAAAAAAAAAGCCAGTCCACACTGACAAAATGAAATGCAGAGACTCAGAATGCCATTTGTGGGTGGATCACACAAAAATACAGATTTAAAGATGCTGTCATCTTTTGCTCAGGCTTCATTGTTTACACAAGGTGGTGCACTGATCAGGCCTCGTAGACCGACCACGCTGCCAAAGCTCGAATTGCTGCCCTTCAATAAAGAATGAAACTATGTGCAGAGTGTGGAGTGGTACTCACATTTGGGTGGTGAGGAAGGGTAGTCATCTTTGAACAGCATTCTGAGTTTGTAGAGTCCTCCCTCCCACAAGGTCTACAGACAGAATAAAGTCAGTAATAAAAGCTTAAGTGCAGTCACTGACAAAACATCAAGGGATACGAAACAACAGCAAAGGGCCAAACAAAAAGAACGATAGAAAAATGGCTTTCAGAACACTGGCATGTTTCCGTGTGGCACAGCTATCACACTGAAAGTGAAAGTCGACTTGTGTCCTTTGCCTTGCTCTGTACGGTGACCAAAACCATTTTTCCTGCATGCTTTGCTAACATAACAAGGAAACACTCGAAGTGTGCTCTGAACTGCCCCCTTTACTCCCAGCAGTCGTGTCTTTATGTTGTTCTTGGCTGGATCGAAATGGGCTGGCTTCATCACATGCAGTAATTATAGTAATAAATAAAGTTGTTTTACGAGCCACGTGGTCTGGCCATCATTACCAATGCATGACACAGAGATTCACGAGTGAGCTCTAATGTATGTATATGTTACTTAATATGCAGAACAGCACATGCCCCTATAATGCACAATCCTGTCTCAATCTGCCATTGCCTGAATACAGGTGTGCAAGCATTGGATAACGGGGTTTGTTGGGTGGCAAAGTTACCAAAAAACAAAAAAAAAAACGAACAGGAAAAACTGCAAACAGACTGAAGATTTTTGCACATGGCCAAAATTCACAACTGCTGGTCACTCTGCAGACACGTGAAGGTAGCTGCTGCCACTTTGAATAGAAACTGCAGCTGACTCTGGGTCAGAAGGTAACTTACTCCTTTCTTCCCTGGAATGGCGCACTCCCAGTTCATCAGGTTCATGGTTCCATCAGGATTCTTAGTAGGCACAGCAACAAAACCCTGTGTGGTTTACATGACACACACAACATCACTGGGCAGCATGAGTTCTGGTTGGCTAAAGTGTGATCTACTTTGTGTCAGCAGCATCATGAAAGTTAGGAGATAAGTCTATGACATCAAACAAACATGAGGTAAGACACTGAGCAAGGATCACCGTCCCGCTGCTTACAAATGGGTGGTCTTTTCTCCAGGCTTTGCGCTCCTGGGACAGTCTGCTAAGAGCGATGCCAGACATTGCTGCTCATCAACGCCTCCCTGTGGAAATACAAACCAAAACAGATTATTTTTATTACTTGCTCGGAAACTAGTAACGTAGTCTCAAAGGTTTCCTCTGAACATTTCAATTACATTTAGGCCGTTTACGCGATATCACCGACTCTGATTTACGTTACTTGTTTACGCGACCGATGGAAATTTAATGAGTAATTTAGCCGCTAAAAAAGAACAAAATCTACCACACTAACAAACGACACCTGGCATCCTTTCTACTCAACTTACCTCTTAGTTTAGTTGGCTAAATATCTGAATTACGTGAGTTTGAAGGCTAGCGTTAGCTCGACTGCTTCGCTAACGGTACAGCTGTGTTGACGGCGACCGAAATAACACACCCTTCGACGTTCAAAACCAGAACTGCTGGGCTAGTTAGGGCGTAAATGACCAAACCAAATGAAACACAGATTTTATCAACATTCCCCAAACACTCTAATCGACATGTATTTGTGTTATTTTTGACAATTTATCACAGTTGTATAAAACAATGTGACTCGTAACACCGTTTCTACAGCTAGCCTATTGCAAAAAAGGACCCCAATTTGTTTATTTCGCTAGGACCTTCAGGCAGTTTACGGGACAACCGAGTGACACACGTCAGAGATGGTCGGCCATCTTTGTTGTGGCGTTCAACTTGGTAGTTCACGCTTTCGGATGATTCAATCATTTTGAGTCGTGTCCCCTGATTGAATCACCTTTCACTCACCCATTCTTTCTTTGTTTACTTATTTATTTTTCACATCAACCTGTCTGGTATTTATAGTACCTGAGTAGTATACATGATACGTGTGCAATATTATTAAATGCTATTAAAGCAGGTGGGACTCAGTTATGATTAGAAGACAAGACAATCTTTTATTGATCCCCCAGAAGGAGAATTCAGGAAAAGCCAAATTCAGTGTGCAAGTAATAAAGAAACACAGACTTGTCTTTTTTAACAGCTTTGAATTTATTGATAATACTTTCACAAAGATACAATGGTGTGTAATAATGCTACAATGGTGTGATCTTCAGGAAAAGTACAATGTTGAAAGATTATCATCTGCCCAAACACATGAACCTTTGCCAAACACCAAACATTTGCTTTACATCTGCAGACTATCTTCAATCTGTAGCACCTCCAGCATTTGGTATGTTTTCATTGCAAAATCTGCTCTGTTCGTAAATGTATAGAACAGACCACTTTGCTCTTCAGACTACTGAATGCATTAACAGTGTTAACATTGTGGTTACTGGTAGTTTCTATTATAGCATAATGGCAATGTGCAGATGCCTTGAGCCTCAGCTAAGCTTCTGACACTGGTGAGTGTCAGAAGCTAAACAGACACCAATAAAGCTGCTGTCTGTCACAGAGCAGGAGATTAATTTATTTTGAGCAATACATTACCCTGCAGACATATTAGTCCACAACTTCAGAAGAATTGTTCAAAATGACTTATTCGTTCTCTTTTGCCCAGTGGTAATGCTCGTTTGTGCTGGTCTCTACATTTTCCTTTTAACTCCATGGAACACAGTAACAGCTAAAATCATAAACAATAGTTAAGATAACTCATTAATCGCTCCATCGAAAATTCAAAGCTGTGCCAAATTTCTTCAAACAAAAGATGGTGTTGCAGTTTGGAATAAGAGCACAGCTTTCACTACAGTTTTCTAAACAACTCTCAAAATGGCTCTCTTGCTCAGCAATTTCTAAATTCTTTTTTTTTTTTTTTTTTTACATTAGTGCACATTTCCGGTCCCATTTGAGCTGAATGCTGAACATCGTACAGCACAAACTTTGTTTTGAAAATCGGGCATCTTGCCAGACACCTCAAATCAAGCACAGGAACCGGACTGAACTGGTTTTGATTTCCTCTGCGTCAGCATCCCAATTTTTTTTTTTTTTTTTTAATGTGTTGCATCTTAGCAAAAGCTGCAGTCTTTTTGCAGTCCTACTGTCTGCTTCACTTTTCCACTATTAACTTACATTTTCTTCTTCAACAGGTAAATTTGCAAAGACTAAAGATGTTATGAAGTGAAAATAGAATAGAAAAATATCCCATGCATTGTGAGGGAGACGTGGTCAACCAATATTGCTTTCGTCAAGAGTATCTTGCCCTTTTGTCTCCCATGGCCCTCCACAAAGCCAAAAATATTTACATTTCTGGTTACTGAGTAAAGGAGTTTTTCCCCTGTAGCATGAGCTAGACATATTTGAAAAGGAAAGTGACACCCTGTCCATATGTAGCATAAGAAAACAAGGACCTCAAGTGTCCATTTACTGTAACATTTGTAAACCACATGACCTCCCATCAAGAAAGTGCACTTCTTCTAGGAATCAAACGTCCTAATTCTGCTGAACCTTCTTGGAAGAGAGTCCCATAACAGCAATATCAACGAACGAACAAAACTGTCATGTTATGTCAGTATAGTGTAAACTTTTCTAGAATACGGAGATTTCCTGTAATGGAAAGTTTGATAATTTGCATAGTTCAAAGATTTTAATGAAATGTTTATGGTGAAACTTGCAACTGTTAAGTAAGTAATGAAGCTTCTTAACAAGCTCAGCTCTCTCACAGCATGTACTATCTCCTCAGTATTAGTAGAGACTATGAGTTTTATGGTCTTGATCTATCACCTTTGTTGGCAACAAACACACTGCTTCCCCTTGTAAAAGTATCATCACATCCCTGCTTGCAGTACTTCACCGCCTCTCCTCTTTCACTCACACCTTCTTTCCTTCTCCCTCTGAGATGACAAGATCTGGAGATGCCCTTTTAAACCACTCAGACCAGGAGCCGTCATAAACACACACCCCAGGGTGCCCCAGCAGGTGGGCAGCCAGAACAACATGGCACGCCGTGACGCCAGAGCCACAGGTGGCCCACAGCGGTTGCTCCAGGTCCACCCCGGCCTCTCTGAACAGCCTGGACAGGTCCTCGTTTCCCAGCTCCTTTCCAGAGGCGTCCATGAAAGAAGTGAACGGCATGTTGATGGCCCCGGGGAAATGTCCCGGCAGCGTGTCTGCGAGGGTGAGACAGAGGACTCAGATCAGTTTTAGACAATAACCCCTCATGGTTGACTTGCTAGATTTATTCTGGTGCTTTCGGCCACATCTAATGGCCTTCATCAGAAGATGGTTTGATTAATTTTCATGGAGGTCCATGATGGTTAAATCATCTCGTTGACAACTCAGCACACTCTATGTGCTGATGAATGCCATGAGATGTGTCTGAAAGCCTGGAAGAAATCCAGTAAGTGGATTTTTAGCTTTTCAAACAATAAGCTGCACAACAGCAAATACAACTGTATTTGAGATGTCACTTTCTTATATATTTTTTTACAAAACTTATCAGTAATTTTGATTTATTGCAGGACCACAATGTAAATAATGCTAGATTCTAGTCTACTTATGACCTACAATAGACCTGAATTACTCATGCACGTCCTATAGTAACAACCAGTGATGTATTGATATTTTTCCTGAATTGCTCAATGAATTAATTTTCTGAAGCTGTGCACTTTTTACATGTTTCCCTCAGAACATGATAGAAACATTAGACCAGCAAAGTTCACTGAAGCAGCCCTTTAGTTTTAAACTCCTAATCCTGCTCACCATCTCTGGGCTCCGGCTCAGTGCCCCTGAACCGTCCTGCTGACCGGGCATCCACAGTCTGCACCTGCCCGGTCCTGACGTTCTCCAGCACCTCCTCGTAGCTCTTCACGCACGACTGATCGGCGGTCGCCCTGAACTCTCTCCTCTCCGGAGGGGAGTGCTCGGAAGTCACCGGATGGCCGTCGGCAAGCCAGTTCTTCATGCCGCCGTCCAGCACCGACACCAGACTGTGTCCGAACAGGCGGAACATCCACCACACCCGGGGCGCGCTGTACGAGCCGAAGTCGCTGGTGTCGTACACGACTACGTGCGTGTCGTTCCCGATGCCCAGATCTCCCACATACTGCGAGAAGTGGCCGGGACCCGGTAGCATGTGATCCAGCGCAGAGGTTTTGTCGGAGCACTCGTCTATGTCAAAGAACGAGGCGCCGGGTATATGCTTATGCGCAAACTCAGCCTTCGCGTCCCGCTTGGTTTTCGGTAGGTACCACGACGCGTCAAGAACGCGAAGCTTCGGCCCGACGAGGCTGTTTCTGACAGCATCGGCCAGCCACTGACCCGACACCAGAGCCCGGGTCTGCGCCGCCATGACGAGGCAGTGCGATGTGCGGGCTGCGGGCGCTAGAGGGAAGCGTTCAGGAGGACTGCGCCCTTGAAGGACAACGTGGAAAGTTCATGGAAATGTACAAAAAAAACAAAGCAGGGTGCACATTCTTACACTTGCGTTTATTAAGAAGCCACTGTGAATATAAAAAAAGATTTATTTGAAAGCACATACTCATCGAAACTAATTTGTTTGGCAACTTTATGCAAGGTAACTGAAGCAGAGGCTACAGCACACAAATAAGGGCTGCGTTTAGAAAAGTGGACTCTTCCAAGTCCTCCAAGGCACGTCTTATAAACTGCACTTCCAGCAAAGCACCAGCAGGGGGCGACAATCAGATCAATTTCTGAAAAGGCCCATGAAGTAGAGGCACTAGAACAGGCATCTCAAACCGGTTCCATAAAGGGCCGTGTGGCTGCAAGTTTTCATTCCAACCCAGGAGGAACACACCAGGCTGGAATCAATTAATCAGCTGATCTCAGTCTTCAGCTGATAACTAAGTGATCCCTTGATGTTGATTGGTTGGCCTGATGTGCTCCTCCTGGGTTGGAATGAAAACCTGCAGCCACGCGGCCCTTTATGGAACCGGTTTGAGATGCCTGCACTAGAACAAAAAGGATGCTTTTCAATATTCAAGAAGTTGAGATTGACTCAACTCATGGGGGCTGGAAAACAAAATATAAGATTCTTTGCATATAGTGATATCTGTTTTCAGATACTGGGGGTGGGGGTGCTTGTAAAAGAGGGCCAGAAAGAAGCAAGGAACACAAAACACCTTGCTGCTAAAAAAAGGGGACAAAATTCAATTTTAGCACCATCTTCATAGGGTCTCATACTGAAAACGGGATAACTGGGTTTTGTCACTAACTCACTTCAATTAAAATGTTATTTCAAACATGTTTCAACATCAAAGAAAATTGTTTAAATCCATCAACAAAAAAATTTAATTAAATGATTAGATCTACTTCTATGCTGCCAACAAACTGCATTATGTAGAGCCTGGTTTCACAATCGAATAGAGCTTAGTGTTACATTCATGTGCAAATCCTCTAACAAGCTTCCACTGGCATTTCTGTGCACACAGCGCAGCTTTAGGGGTTACACCTCTGCTCATTTTAGAGGTCAAAACATCTCTTTTAATAGTTACATTACAATGAATCAATGATCTGGTGAATCAACTGCTCGCGTAAAGTGATCTGTTTAATGCTGATTTGTAAATTTGACTTTGTGGTCGTCCTACTCAAAGCTTGCCCTTGGCCTCGGAGACGATGTGCTCGGGTGGAGCCTTGGCAAACCACTCATACCAGGATCCGTCGTACACAGACGGCTCGGGGGCGCCACACAGATGGGCAGCCAGCACCATGTGACAGGCGGTCACACCGGAGCCACAGGATCCACAGATCGGCTTCTTCAGGTCCACCTGTGACCTCTTGAAGAACTCCTTCAGCTTCTCCGTGGGGAGCATCATGCCATCCTTGTCGAGGAAATCATAGAAAGGCATGCATTTGGAGCCAGGTATGTGGCCCGGCAGGATACCTGCGGGGAAATGACAAAGTAGTTTACCTCTTTGCACACACCTGTATTACAGCAAAGTACGTTACAAGACCCTAAAAAACAATTTTCTCATTGTTTCTTACGATGAGTGATGGGATCCATCACTGGATCACTGGTGCATCAAGTTGGAAACACTTGAACCAACTAGGCTTTAGCAACATTTGCATGGAAACAAATAAGTTTCACGAATATTTTGAGTTTGAGACCTGATGTTCACCAATAATTTCACAGCCTGCGGTTGCAGATCACCTTTTGCGTGATGTGAAAAAGAACTGCTTACACACACCTGAATGTATTCGTATTTGACTCGCAACACAACAACTAAGGATGAGTCTGTCCAAAGGTACATTTGTCTGTTGCTTATTTAGTAATGACTTTTTTAATGTTACAGGAAAAAGCGGAGCATTGCGTCAGAAATCAAACACTTTCTGACCTCACCCCTTTCGATTTGAACAAATATTTTCTGACCTGTGCTTGTTATCTACGCTGACGTTTGAATAAATACCTGGAGCAAATTAAATCCCAAGAAATCACTCCTGTTTAATCGCTTCTGTATGGACAATATTAAAAGTCAAATACCACCTTTGAGCCTTTGAGTCTATCAGATCAGTCTGATGCTCCACCCCGATAAGGGTGTTTTTGAGGGACTGCCTCTCTTTGCTATGGCAGCTGTCCTGTCTTTGCCATGAAGTATCTTGATATTTGAACCCCCTCGGTGCACGCGGCAGTGATTCTGTTGCACCAGCGATTCAGGCAGTTAGCTGACTACTTATTGTGAGCAGCCAATGTCAGCTGCCTTACTGTGCCTCAAAATCCTGCTTGACTGTCAGGTCTCTGTGGAAGCTGACACACAGTTCATTTAAAGCTGCCCTGGAAGTTTTAATTAGTGTAATAATAAGAAGAAATAAGTAATAAGAACAAATGAACATAATAAAAAGGTTCTTAACTTTGAAGTCACAGTTCAGAGTGGCTGCATCATAAAAAAAACTAAAATCCAGGTTCCAATAAGTTCACATAAATCTTGAAAATGATGAATTTGGAAATAGCAGACACGTTACACAGACTCACCCTCTCTGGGCTCTGGCTCTAGTCCACGGAACCTCTCATAGGGCCTCATATCCACCACCTGCATCTCCTGCGTTGTAATGTTCTTTGTAATGTCCTCAAAAGACTTCACCCAGGACGGATTCTTCACGGTGGTGGTGAAGCGGGCTGGTTCGGGCTTGGTGTACGTGCCAGAGACTGGATGGCCCTCCTTAACCCAGTTTCTAAAACCCCCGTTCAGCACCGACACTTGAGGGTGGCCAAAATACCGGAACAGCCACCAAACCCTGTTGCACGAAAATGCCCCAAAATCGCTGGCGTCGTAAACCACCACATGGCTGTCATTTCCGATACCCAAATTCCCAACGTAATCGGCAAATAACTTCTCTGATGGCAGCATGTGATAGAACTCCGAGGCCGTGTCCGCGCACTCGTCGATGTCGAAAAACGACGCTCCTGGGATGTGAGACTTCGCGAATTCTTCCTTGGCGTCTCGATTCATCTCAGGCAGATGCCAGGACGAGTCCAGGATCCGCAAACGCGGTCCGGCAAGATTGCGACTGATCATGTTTGCGAGCCATTTCGCGGAGACGAGAGCCTGCGCCTGCACTCCCATGTTGACAGCAAAAAACTGTCCTCATCTCACCCCTGCCTTATCTGCTGGATGTCTGCTGGCGGAACAAGGAGGCGGCGCAGTACCTCCACCAACTGGTATGGAGTGTGGATGAATACCAGATTAAATATTAAACTCACACTCAATCAAAAACAACGTTTTCGTGATGGAGGTGATCGTGACGGACAACTGACCCCAACAACACACACATCTGTCTGCTGCGCCCCGGGGAGGCGTCACCGCCGCCTGGAGGACACACAGAGAGGATGACTTTCCTCAAGTCATTTGTGACACACACACACACACGCACGCACGCACGCACGCACACAAACACACACACACACTCTCTCTCTCTCTCTCTCACACACACACACACACACACACACGCACACACACACATATCATTTATAATCCGTCCACTTTGCATATTATTGGCACATTATTTTCCATTATTATAACTACTGGTTATAATGCCATGTTACATATTATTTACAGCTCTTGTTCGTTTTTACTCTCTTTTGTGCACCCTCTTTCATTTTTATTTGCTCGATTCTTCTCTATTCTATCGTTTCATTCATCTTTATTTTATTTGTTTCATTCATTCTGGGGCTGGACACCACAGAGTTTCACTAGACGCTTGGCTGTGTATGATTATGCATGTGACAATGAAGCTTGATTTGACGATTTGAAGGGAAAAGAGGGAGACTGAACCTGGATGCAGGTAAGGACAAACACATGCCTGTCTTTAGGAGGTAACATCATGGTATCTTAAAATTACTTAAATTTTCAACTTAAATTTTGACTTTGTAAAATAAAATGCAATTAAACCACTCCCCAGATTGCTTTCACAATGGACACGTTTGGTGATAGGAGGACAAAATTAAAATAATTTATTTTGTATGGTGAGATATTTGATATGTACCAGGGAGAATGTGATTAAATTCATACCTCATGTTTCCTAATGAGTGAAGAGGAGAATAGGCTGTAATTTAGATGACCAGAATTCCAAGCAGATTGAAGGATTGTAAAAGTTCAAGCCTTAATAGGAGCCCTAACAATATCCCTATGACGTAAAAATAATTAAAGACTGAGAGTGAGTTCATTTCATGTACTTGAATAATTTTAAAAGGTCAGGAGTACAACATTTTAGTGAGGAACATTTTTAATGTTTAGAAAGTTAAAGCTTTCTAGAGACATGTGTTTAAAGTGGCTTCAAATGGCAATGACAAATATTTGATTAAGTAATTGATTTTATTGATGATTTCATTACACTGCCACCAATTCACATAGTACACATCAATTATCAGGGATCAGTACTGAGCAAAGTGCTTCCACAAAAAAAAAAACAAAAAAAACACAACATTTTCAAATTCACACATCAATCATGCATGTGACACAACTGTAACAGTATCTGTAAATGTATCAAAGCAGATCAATGCATTTTCTCAGCTATACAGCGAGAGTCAATTTGCCTGATATTGGTATTATTTTTAAAATGTGCACAAAAACAGTAATGGTACTTCATCCACAAGAATCACACAATAAAAATGCTTAAATTTGAAGTAGAAAAAAGTCGATAAACACCTTGAATTTTTTTTTTTTTTAGAATTGATTTGAGTTCAGTTTTGCTTATTAGCAATTTTTTTTTTGCAACACCTCTAGATGTTTTAAACTGAATTTCCCAGTCTCAACCAGTGTGAAATATGATATACATCTGAGGGCCTCAAATCCTGTGTAGAACTTATGATCAGGGCATGAACTTCATTCCTTTCATCCTAGGAATGATATGTAAATCTCTGACGTCATCATGCTGAAGCAGCCAACACAAGTAGCGCTCCGTCCCCATGCCCCACCCACTGGTAAGGAGTGGTTTCACTTGCCGCATGTCAATGTACCATTTGTAGGCCTGCTCTGGCACTTCATGGTGCCTGAGGGCCTCCTGCACCATTTCAGGGGTGGAATGACGTTCTCCAAGACCCAGAGTCTCACCCAGCCCCAGGAGAAGGTCAGCAGCTTTGCCTTTGCTATGCCCAGTGCCCTCCACATATGCCTGGTAGAAGGGAACTCCCAGATGGTCCATCTCTGTCAGCCAAACAGCACCACCATATTTCTTGATCAGGAAACGCTCTCCTTTTCGTGTCAGTTTTCTGCCATACTGGGGCTGGCCATCTTGGACCCACTCGAAGCAGTCAGCAGAGGGCATCATGGAAATGGCCTGGTCCAGAGGAACTCTTGGGAGTGGGGTTTTTCCATCCAGCTTACTCAACATGGCTGTGACATGTGTCAGGGTCCCGGCAGTGCTGAGGATTAAATCAGAGTGTTTCTTCAACATAGACTTGGTAAGATGAGCCACGTATCCCTCTGCTATGGACATGGCATTGTCCATGTCACCCAACAGCTCACACTCCACGTGGTAGAACTGGTTCAAGTGTGTGGCATCAGGATCCTCCCCTCTAAAGCTTGGAGATATGTAGTACGTCCCCGGCAGGTTGTCCTGGAAGCGAAGGAAGTATTCAAGTACAAATTGCATTGAATCCGCCAGGTAGATGTTCTGGCCCAGCAGGTTAACAGAAACTGGTTCTGAGTCAGATCCCAGACCCATTGGTGAGGAGATGGTGTCTGTGGTGAGAGGGGTTAGAGCATAGGAGTACTGACAGGAACTGTGGAAGTATTCCACTGTGCTGTGGAAAAGAGTGTTTTGAATCTGGAACAGGTTGCGATACCACTGGCTCTTGATGGCAAGTGTGGAGTGAGACTGAGGGTCTTCCCATGAACGAGGTGGCCTGCACTGAGTAATTTTGGATTGCATCTTCTTGAGGGCCTCAGGGTCAGCAGCTGGGCCATCCAGTGATGACACATATCCAGGGTAGGTTTGGAAGTGTTCTGGTTGCTGCTTGGCAGGAATAGGGCCATCTGGTGAAGGTAACAGAGGGATCAACATGGCATGAGCATAGTCAGTCTCAAAACCCTCAAAGATCAGCGCAATACCTCGAGCTCTCATCCCCTCTTCCAGTAGTCGGGCAACTTTATAAGTGGCTAAGATCAGTGCTTTGAAGTCAGCATCCTCAAGTTTGAAGACGTCACTGGAAAGCGGTTTGCGTGGCACCACAATAGTCACCCCAGGAGAGTTTGGGCATGGTGTGAGGAAGGCAACATGCTCATTGTCCTCCCACACTCTCCACTGTTGCTGCTCTCCACGTACAATACGGCTGAATAGGTGATCATGGGAAGCATCTCCAAAAAAGTCAAAGCAAGAGGGGGCGTTTGGTGTTGGCAATCTGGACCTTATCTTGGCTTGAACCCGGGCCAGCGCTTCATCATCCCAGCGTGGGCCACTCTTTGAGGTGCAGTAGCCAGGATCATGAGTGTGGAATTTTTCTTCATTGGCAAGACGGGGTTGCCACTTTGGCTCTAAGCCATGAAGCGGGAGGAGTCTGATTTGTGCTGGCTGTCCAGAGGTGGGACTGAAAACTAAAGCACAGCGCTGGACTCCCAATCGCTCACATAACAAGCTTGACACAGCCCTTGCTCCTTGTAGCATAGCCACAAAATCGGGTGTAGCCAACTGGAAGATGCTGCTTGCCCCACTAAGAGTTTTTCTACTCAGAATAGTTGACCCAGGCATCCAGGGCTTGGGATCAAGGTAGGCAACCAGCTCATCTGTTTCCCAGATCACATCAGAGAAGCTCTTTTGGGGCCTGAGGACCTCTACTCGTGAAATGCCGTTCACCATTGAGGCCACAAACATAACGCTAGCATTTGTTTCAATGATGGCATCACCTTTAGCATCCACAGCAATGATCCCTGCACTGATCCCATTCAGAGTTTCAGCCATCACTTCTCTACATGCCTGCCTTAGGTTATAGCCTTTGTGATGGTAAAGACTGGCTATTTTCTGTGCCACAGTGTGCCTCAGAAATACATCCCCATCTCCAGAGCAGGTAATAGCTACCTTGTCATCAGCATATATTCCTGCCCCTGCTACTGCTGTGTCCCCAACTCGCCCTTTCAGCTTTCCTACTAACCCACCTGTGGAGGATGCAGCAGCCACCCCATGCCAGCGATCCAAAGCCACAGCTCCAACTGTCTGAGGGTGATTGTTTTTTGAGGTATTTCCAGCGCTTAGCTTCGCAGTCAACTCTCTGTGACGTATATCAGTGTAGAAATACTCAGGCCCAACAGGCTTCTCTTTCTCTTCCAGCCCTTGCACAAACTCCTCAGCCCCATCTCCCACAATGAGTGAATGAGAGCTTTTCTCCATGACACATCTGGCTGCTTTTATTGGGTTCTTCACACTTTGCACACATGCAACAGATCCTGACCTCTTTTCATTACCATCTACAATGGTTGCTTCCATTTCATTTTTGCCATCTTTGTTGAATACTGAACCCTTTCCTGCATTGAACAGGAAGCAGTCCTCCAGAGCTTCCACTGACCTCTGAACTGCATCCAGACTCCTTCCACCATGTTGAAGCACTTGGGATCCAAGGGTTAAGGCTGTCTGCAGAGCAAACTCAATAACCCCGATCACTTCGGTGTTCAGCATCATCTCCTCTCCAGCGCCACCATGGATCAGCAGAGTGTAGTCTGGGCTCATGCCAGAGTCAACCATGGTTTTGCCATTTTCTGGGCTTGTGGGGCAGGGATCCCTCTGTCCATTCATTTTCTCTGTTTGACCCTGTTTCAGTAGACACTCCAGGGCTCCCATTTGGTATGCAATGGCATATCTAACAGCAAGAAGCATCACTAACTTTAGGTTCTTCTTCAGACTTTCTTGAAGCTTCTGCAGTGCCAGAGCAAAGCTCCCTTTCCCATTAAGCACAATGCAAACCTTGTCTCTCTGTCCAAGGTAGCTCATAGCAAGCTGATCTTGTGCATAAACATTCCCTACTCCACACCCCACACCCTCCATCCCATCTATACCTGTGAGGTACACAGATGGACATCCAAAGGGGTTCAGGAACTTCTTCAATGGGTTGTCAGATGGCAATGATTGACGCAGGGCAGCTATATGGGGACCAACACCTTGACCAGTTTTGGTGCTTCTGATGAGGCTTTTATGCTCCAGAAATGCAACATGGAACAATTGTAGAAGGTCAGGAGTGTATTTGACTGTGTCATCCGGGTCAATGCATGATGCCAAGGCACCCACTAACTTGCGAGACTGCATGGTGAGTGAGTATGTAGGATCACATCGTCCATGTTTGTAGTGGCGCATGTGGGTAGGTGTGACAAGCATGTGATGGGCAGCAGATTCCCCAAGAGTCTGCCTCAGGGAGAGCTGCAAAGAGAAGTTGATCCAAGCATCATACAGGCCTCTGTGCCCTCGTAGAGTAGAAAACACATCAGGATAGGAGGGCACATCGAAAGTCAGAACTGAAGGAGTTGCTTGCAGGGAAGCACTTGACCTTGGGATATTTAGGCCTTGCAAGGAGAATTTTAGGGAAGTTGGACAAAAAGAATTACCATTGCCGTTAATGAATGTGAAAGACCCATTCACATTTTTTGTGTGTGCATGGACAAGGTTTAGGTCAGCAGTTTCTGACAGCTTGTACAGAAGCTCAGCCACAAGCCCAGCCACCATCCCATCCACAGCACTGTGTTCAAACACCATCCCAGCTGTGCTATCCTTGAACACCACCAGGTTCACCACCTGTTTAAAAAACAGAAAAAGAAAGATGGTTTGTGTTTTAGTCCACTCGAAATCAGTGAGCCTTATGACCTTTGACTACCTCTGATAGCAATGATAACACACTAATACATTCAAACTTCTGTGTGAATTTATGTCTTCTCTATGTTTTTGCACATCAAAATCATTCAATGTCAACGTTTTACTAGCTTTCTTGTTAATGTACACTTTTTTAAGGGGCATGCCCTAAGTCGCAGATATGCTGACTTTCATTCTCTTTTTAAGAGCCAATGCTGGAACTGCATTGTATTCTAGATCTAATTGTTAAATCTAAAAAGAAACTGACTAATAACTAAATACAATTTTCAACAATATGACAGAGTGTGTGGTAAATCTGATCCTGCTCAATTTAAAATCCTTATCCAGATTCTATCCATTACCTTGTCATAGTATCTCAGGCGTGGACTGTCTCCTCCTCCTCCCAGCCTCACTTCATTGAGGGTATCAGCCAGTTCAGAGGGTGCATTGCACTCCTCCAGACACAGTGTCAGCACGCCACTCTCCATCAGCCCCAGTGATGCCGCTGTGTCACCTCCTTGCCCCAGGATCTCTTCCCTGGTGGCAGCCCAGGCTTTGCGCTCCAGAGCTGAGAGGCTGCAAATGGCAGAGGGATCATTCTGCTTTCCTGCTCTGGGTTGATCCATCACCTGAGCCAGCTGGTTGTAGATGTCACTGAATGATCGTGCAGAAACTGGCCCACCAATGCTGGGACGGCACAGTATGTCAACAGGGAACACTCCTCCAGCACAAGTGATGATGGCATGAAGGCTATCTGGGTAGAGCTGGAAATGAAATGACAAAGCTACCGATCAGAAAATGCTCAGTACACTTAAAGAGTAATTTAACATCAGGGTAAAAACATGTGTTGCCCTCTGCCCTCTGGCTCAAAGCGTCAAGCCTATTTTCATAAGTGTCCCTGACTGACTGAGAATTGGAAACCTCTAACGCTCATTTTGCTTTGGTAGATCTTACCAATTGTGGAATCTCACCTTAATCTCATCTTGACTCTTGCCAGGAATCCGGCTGGCAGCGAATATCTCAGACTGCTGTGTGCGCTCCATCAGCACGTTGCCTTCCAGCAACAAGGGCTCACTGTGCAGCTTTGCTGCTGCCCAGAGGAGAGCGGCTGCCCTCCACAGCTGGGTACATGTCTTTGCTTTAGAAGGAAGAAGAACAACAGGGAGAGCTGTCGAGGTGGGCAGGGCCTCAGCACAAGACAGCAGACCTCTCTTGAACTGCTCTGTCACCCAATTCTCTTGGCCTGCAGCAATGGTTGCTAATTTTTGGTGGGCCTCTTGAAGAAGACCCCTCTGCTGCTCCATTGAACTTTTGAACTCAGGGTAAAGGTCAGGACTCAGAGTGAGCTGCAGGACACGGCTCACTTCTTGCAAGGTAACATCCAACTCTGGAACAGGGAAGTTGAGAAGGGCCATCCTGTTTAGACTGAGGAAACTTGGGTCAGATAGATGGAGAGAGAGAGAGAGAGACAAAAAAAACCATTTTGAAAACAGCACACTAACCGTGGAAACCACAGTACACTATTGCCTTTCCCCTCTTAAGTGGTTCAAAGAAACACAGCAGCAAAGACTATTACTCACAAGACAGTCTAATGTGAAAATGCACTTTCATGTACTTAATTACTTACCTTGTGTTTTGATGTAACAAGTGGTATTATCAGCAAAGTTGGAAAATCTCCAAGACCACCTAGGACATTGTAAATAAATTCCAGTAAATACAGAATCCAGTAAATTATCACATAATAATATATATCAACATGCTTGTTGCTGAAACAGGGGCAACCTCACACACCACTGCAGTAACTTATCAAAACACATCTGTCATGACGTGGCTCATGTGGTCACAACAAAGAAGGGAGACAAGACCATTGTGCAGTGTTTAGACCATATTTCATTAATCAAATAAGTAAATTAAAATTGAATGAGTAAACTAAATAACTAAGCATGGGGTGTGCTAATCAGTAAAATCAGTGGTGTGCGATGTGCATGACTGAAATGTGTGAGTGTGTGTTGTAAATGTGCAAACATAACCAAAAGGGAACTCAGTCAATTATCTGATTTGTGGGTGAGTGGCTTAGGAGTCTTAACACATGTCTCTTTGTGCATTAATAGGGTAAACATGAATGGAATGCACCCAGATTTTTCTTCTCCTGGACTATACTAACTGTAGTAATTATTATTAAGCGACTGTGCTGTAATATTATATTCACCATGTTTTATTTAATATAACCTTTTCTGTTATAATTGGACTTCCAAAGTGACTTGATATAGAGAGCACCCAAATGGGCAGATACATTGCAACTGAATCTCAAGTGTTTTAAATGAAGTATCTAATCTGAATGTCTGAATTAGTGTTGTGGTTATTTTCTTTTCCTTTTTGGTTTTGTGAGATATTTCCAAAACAGTCATTCAGGTTTATTTTAGACAACATTTTAAATCTGCATTGACAAATAATAATTCCTATACTACTACTTACTAGACTACAGCAAGATCAGGCAGCTGGTCCTGGGTAATGATACGGTCATGCACAACACTACTCTGCAGGTGTTTGATGTGAATCAGACAGTGGCAACAAGCGACTGATGAGGCAGAAGTGTAGTATTCTGATGCAAGGAGTGAACTTGCCTGCTGCCACCTGTACAGCTGCGCCCCACAGCCTGCTTGTTCTATCAACCCATTGCTGATTATTTAATTATCATCCCATTTAACAGGTGTGGTATTTCAGGAAAATCAGCATTACAGAAATAACATACTGTATATCCTGACAAATATTGTGTGTTCCTGGCAAAGTGTGTCAATACTGTGTTTTAGTATATTTACATACTATAGTAGCAGTGCTTCCTAGCTTTAATTATTATATTTTGTATTCAGTTTATTTATAACATTTATTTTATATATTTCTATCATTAATTTCTGTGTGTGTGTGTGTGTGTCTGTGTGTGTGTGTGTGTGTGTGTTATGGTGTTACAATGGTGTGTAAGAGAGAATTAAGGTGTATATTTTCTAATAAATTTGAAATATATTCTACAGCCGTACTTTTGTATTATTTCTACTAAACATATCTGTAAAAACAGAAGTCAAGTAAATTTTAAGTTTTTGCAAACTCAAGCAGACAATGAAGTAACAAGAAGGAACAGTATTGCGAACAGTTTCACATTGTACAGTCAACTAGACAAGGCAGATGCATTGTTGCAGTGCTTTATTCCATTCGTTTTTAATTAGATTGTATCCTTAAATTACATATTTTTACTGAAGAAAACACACAAAGTTACATGTGTGTATGTGTGGTTCTCAAATGTTTCTCACATTGCTACACATTGCTACATTATGTAACCATTAAATACAACAGAGTATTACTATTTGGTTGTTTGCCAAATAGGATCGAACCGGCGACCTTTGGAACTAGAGTTCTCCCTACTGTACGCCAGCAAAAGTTCACGTTTGGAGAAATTTCTCAAACTATTGAGCATGAAAACTCGGTCCTATAACTTCCCCCCTCAGTTCCCCCTTTACTACTACTTACTAGACTACAGCAAGATCAGGCAGCTGGTCCTGGGTAATGATACGGTCATGCACGACACTACTCTGCAGTTGTTTGATGTGAATCAGACAGTGGCAACAAGCGACTGATGAGGCAGAAGTGTAGTATTCTGATGCAAGGAGCCAACCTGCCTGCTGCCACCTGTACAGCTGCGCCCCACAGCCTGCTTGTTCTATCAACCCATTGCTGATTATTTAATTATCATCCCATTTAACAGGTGTGATATTTCAGGAAAATCAGCATTACAGAAATAACATACTGTATATCCTGACAAATATTGTGTGTTCCTGGCAAAGTGTGTCAATACTGTGTTTTAGTATATTTACATACTATAGTAGCAGTGCTTCCTAGCGTTAATTATTATATTTTGTATTCAGTTTATTTATAACATTTATTTTATATATTTCTATCATTAATTTCTCGCTCTCTCTCTCTCTCTGTGTGTGTGTGTGTGTGTGTGTGTTATGGTGTTACATTGGTGTGCAAGAGAGGGAGTTAAGGTGTAATATTTTCTAATAAATTTGAAATATATTTTGAATTATTTCTACTAAACATTTCTGTAAAAACAGAAGTCAAGTAAAGTTTAAGTTTTTGCAAACTCAAGCAGAAAATGAAGTAACAAGAAGGAACAGTATTGCAAACAGTTTCACATTGTACAGTCAGCTAGACAAGGCAGATGCATTGTTGGAGTGCTTTATTCCATTCGTTTTTAATTAGATTGTATCCTTAAATTGCATCTTGAAGAAAACACATAAAGTTACGTGTGTGGTTCTCAAATGTTTCTCACATTGCTACACATTGCTACATTATGTAACCATTAAATACAACAGAGTATTACTATTTGGTTGTTTGCAGAATAGGATCGAACCGGCGACCTTTGGAAATAGAGTTTCCCCCTACTGTACGCCAGCAAAAGTTCACGTTTTGACGTAATTCTTAAACTATTGAGCATGAAAACTTCCGGCGGGCAACAGAGTGAAAAGTCACTCTGTTGTCCCGCTGTTTTTGTCTGTCTCTCTCTCTAACACACGCTCACGCACGCGCCGCGGCAGCTGTGCGCACAGGCGCCGTGTCCAAGTCCACTGCGCTCTGCTGACGCGCGATCACAGCGCAACACTTTATCCGTTCTGTTTCTACACAGTGCAGCCAAACAGCAGCTAAAACACCCAGTGCAGGCCTCCACATGTGGACTGATGTTCTGAAGTTCACTGCTACGATATGAAGGGAAAAGAGGGAGAGAGCGAGAGGAAGAAAAGGCGAGGTAGAGCCTTAATGTCTCTTATGAAGGGTTACTTGTTTTGCGGTTGTTCAACAATCAACAGCTAATTTGTATAAATTTGTGCGGTTATTAAATTGAAACCTCCCCATCAGTGTGTGTGTGGGAGAAACAGCAGCACTCTAACAGTATGTGCTCCAGTAGCAGGATCAGCCTGTTGCGGAGCGCAGTTGTGATGATATTTGTGCTGCTGTAGCGCATAAAGTTAGCGATTTTCAGGTCGGATTGGGTGCAGGTCCACAGAAGTTTTTCTATAATAATACTTGCATTGCACACATTTTTAACACATCTGCACACAGTTGAGAGATGACAGGAAATCGGGGAGAAAGAGCAATAACAAACCCCAGCTGGACTCGAACCGGAGATGCTGCGATAAGCCCCAGCAGCGACGCCCCGTGTAAAAAAAACATTTAAAGAATGAAAGCGCATTTTAAAGCCGCTGTGGGCTGATGTGCTGATAGACACGTATATTTATCACGGTTAAAAACAGGGAGCTAATTGATATTTGAGTAAGAGCTTCTAATAGACCCGGGCTAAGCTAGTTGGGTTTGGCCAGGGGGCCAGGGCCTGTTTTTGTGTCACAACATAAATGACAACCTGCCATTTTTCTTTTCTTTGATTAATGTTCCCCTCTGGCTTTACCTTTAAAGCTTTAGCTTCACAAATCATTTCAAGTCTTAATTCAGTTTTGAATCAGTGCATTCTTTGGTTTGGCACAAGCTTTGATTTGATTCAAAGACTTGAATTATATTAGATGATAATTGTATTATTTCACAAGAAAAAAAGCAAAGACAAAAGCTAAAAACATTGAAGTAAACATTAAGTTTAAACAGCAAAAATAAACATACCTCTTTCGTGTCTGTGTAGCTGTGCCTGATGCCGGGTATGCTCCTGCCTGGTGTGCCTCCTCAGCTTGTGCCAGCCTTTATACAGTCACAGACAGCCACCACCCACCCAACCACCCACCGGACCTAGTGCATGACCTTCGAGTTACTGGAAATAGTAAATCAGGTTGCATCAGTAAGATGAACAGTCATACTGAAAGTAAAGGTGATTTCTCCATCTTTTCTTCTTCTCTCTTGAGAATAAGTGACTTGTACCACACCCTGTGCTGTGCCATATTTCAAAGAATTCAAGGGGAACCAGGTCATCTATGCCACAGCATTTATATGAGCACTATATTATCATGTTTCAGATGAACATTCTGAGCCTATAAAATATGTTACGTTCTGGCAGATAATGAGCAAGTATGCACAGCAGGCAGTATTAATGTTGATACTTTTGACACCATTTATTGTTAGAATTGGCAATTAATACACCCGACCAGGATTAATTGCCAGATAACTACTTCCTCTAAAATTGGTCTGTTGGAACTTGCCAGTCAGCAGGTTCTTTTTCAGCCTGTTCATTCTTAGAAAGGAACAGAACTGGAAGTGAGTGAGAAAAGAAATCTTCCTCTAACTTATAGTTTCAGATTTCCTCCACATGGTAAATGATCTATAGAATGGTTGGTCTCTCTTATCAAATGACTGTAGCATATGGTATATGTTATCTATGCCCTTTGAACACAGTGAGGCCTATATGTGCACCATTTCGCTGCTTGATGAATCTTTGAATGAATTTGTTGTAATCCACAATGGTGCCAAAACAAGAATAAATCTGGCTTTACCTTTTGTGTCTGTGCATCTTTTCATCTGCACTTTCTTAAGTATCAGAACCTCCTGAGTACATGTTCATTAAATGTTCCTCCTGTAAGCAGCGGCCTGCTCATCTGTGGTTTCTGTTTTAGTCAGCTCTCTGTAAGTTCCTATCTAATTGTATGGTTAAAGGTTATTTGTCTGAGTTGCTGCTGAAGCAATTCAAGATTTCACACATATACAACTAACAACTCTGTATGTCCCAAATTATTTCAGGCAGTATATTTATATGGCTATTTTTCCACAGTTATTGCGACAATTCTTAGTGTAATTTTTCTACATATATTTTTCTTTTATATAGTCGCTTTTGTAATATGTTCATTTATATATAGTATTTTTTTTTATATATATTTCTCTATCTTGCTATTTTTCTTTCCAACTGCTTTTACATGCTGCTGTAATACCCAAATATCCCCGCCTGGGGATTGATTAAGTTTTATCTTATCTTACCTTAACTTATCTTATCTTATCTTAAAATTGTTTTTAAAAAATGCAATTATAGACGCTTTGGAGGCCAATTCCCTGTATCTGGTTGGCTAATCATGTCTTGGTTTATGATTAACAATGTGATCACTTGAGAGCAGATTGACAGTGATTACTCCTACGCATTTCTGTAAATAGGACTTGTCTGAGTGGTGGATGTTTTTCAGACTTTCAGCAATTTTTGTATTCCCAAGTTGACTCATAGGAGTGAGTTTATTGCGGAGTCTTCATTATTAATGTTTTGCCTTAGTGTCACTAAATATACCTGTATTTTGTTTCCACAGAAACTGATTAATTCCCCACTGTTGGTCACCCAAAACATTAAGACCTATTTGCGGCATAACAGTATCTAGTTCAAGATTCAAGATTGCCTTTATTGTCATTGAGCATGGACATGTCAACAACATTTGCATTGCATAGAAACAAAGATAATAAGAAAGACAAGAAAGATAATAAAATAGAGACACATGCAGTAAAAATATGCCTAAATGCAATACAAATATACCAGAAATAAAATATGCTAAGACAATAAAATATACCAAGAGCCGCTGAGAATATACTAAAGTTTATATGCTGAAATGCAGCTGACAATTAGTTGGAGTGTGTGTGCTTAAATGTTATGTATACAGAAGGTGCAGGTGAAGGGGGAGGTGAAGGTTGACAAAGTGCAGTGTGCAGTGGCTCATAGACCTCACAGTCTCTCACTCTAGTGAGGGGCTGCAGGGGGTAATAGCTCTGACAGCTCTGGGGAAGAAGCTGTCCCTCAGTCTGTTGGTGGTGGTGCAGATGTTCCTGTACCACTTTCCTGATGGAAGCTGTACAAACAGTCTATGGCCCGGATGGCTGGGGTCCATGGCGATGGATCTTGCCCTCTTCCTGACCTGCAGGAAGAGGGCAAGAGCCTGAAAAAGACCTGCCTTCATATATAAAGTCTAGGTCAGGTAGTGGGCAGCCCACAATGCCCTGTGCAGTATTAACCACCCGTGTTTCCTCTCCTGTGCCGTGCAGCTGCCATACCACACTGTCACACTAAAGCAGAGGATACTTTCAATTGTGGCCCTGTAGAAGTTGACGAGCAACCGAGAGGAGAGTCCAGCCCGTTTCAGTTTCCTGAGGAAGAAGAGTCTTTCCTGTGCCTTCTACACCAGGTGGGAGGTGTTCATGGACCAGGAGAGATCAAATGTAAGGCCCAGATCACATAACACTGTACTTATAGTCATTGATAGTTGATAACATAAGGGGGAGGAGACTTTGACCAAACTGATCGGTGAGTTGCCATGCGGATGTCATGTAAAGGAGAGTGGGCTGTCTCTGAGGTCATCCTTTCCCTTGAGATCACAAGGTTTTGGGGAAATGAGGAGGTGGGGTCACTCCAGGAAAATATCACTGACTACCACTGAGGGCTTTATAGTGCTTTTCCTTCCACAAAGTTTTTTAACACTTTAGTTACTTGCTAAATAATCATTGATAAAGTTAATTTAAACACAAGATACTTGTGCTCAAAAAGAGGATTCATTCTCAGTGAAGAACCTTGGAGCTCTAATCTGCCTCTATACCTGCCAAAGAGCAGTGATTCCTAACACGTCTCTGGGGGTCATCAGGTGGAAACCTCCCTTCAACAGTGTTTCGCCTACTTAGTCCCACTACACCTCCAGGAGGTTAGGCAGTGAACTCCGGCGTCCCAGAGTCACCCCCCCTAGTGCCAGTTCACACTGCTCCTACACAATCCAAACAGCACCGCCACGTTCAACTGACCCAGAGATGCTCCAGGTAGTGGCCAGTACCGATGCTACCATTTAACTATTGCTAATGCTACTGCTAACCGCTAGGAAGAACAGAAGAAGACAATACAGTTCCGATGCTACCATTTAGCTAATGTTATGTGCTAACCGCTACCTGCTAAGAGGAACAGAAGAAGACAATAACGCTAGATTCACCTTTACTGTTAATGTTAATTGCTAGCTACCAATACTAACTGCTAAGATACTATCATACTCTCACTGCTTTAGCTATTGTTAGCTGCTACAATGCTACCACAGGCCTAGATGCCACATGTAACTGCCGATTGCCACACTACCATCATCTACCCCTGCCTCTCACCAACTGCACCAAGAAAAAGCGGGGTGGGAATACAAACCCTGGTTCGGGTAGGGGATAGAAAATTTAGAAGGTGCTGAAGGTGGAGGCCTAAACCACAGACTAGATTTAACAGCCTCTTCTAACATTTCCTTCAAGAAGCAGCAAACCCTACCATTTCCTTCAAAAAGCAAACAGAGCAGGAAAACAAACCCTAACATTTCCTTCAAGAAGCAGACAAAACAGGAAAACAACCAAAAAGATCAAAAAACAAGCCAACTCTGTGTCTTACCACGCAAACTCACCTGAACAGGCCGCATGGTCCCAAAGAGAGACTCTAGCTGGCCACACCCCCACCTTATCTAAACTTCCTGGTTCTCTTCCTATTGGCAGAGCGAGAAGATGGGGCGGGGAAAGCAGAGCAGAGGAGAGGTGTCTTGTTCAGACTTTAACCTCTTCTCTTGCCGGGTTAGGCATGCATGTCCTCTGCCTACCCCCCCACTGTCCCTATTTCACCCCCCAACTACTATTATTTCTCCTGATCCATATCCACTGACTAGACCTAGCAGCCTCATCTGACATCTCCCTCACTGTCTTTCTTAAATTTTGCCCATGCACTCCCAGCTCCCTCAACAGTGAAACAGCTGACCCTGCAACAAAACCTCTACACCCCACTTCAACTGGACAGACCCTGGTCTTCCATCCCCTCTGCTCAGATTCTGTCTTTAAATCTGCATACTTAGTCTTCTTCCTTTCATAAGCTGCCTCCACTGAATTTTCCCAAGGGACTGTTAACTCAATAAAATACACAGTCTTTTTACTCATGGACCATAAGACAATGTCTGGCCTCAGATTACTATAAACTATTTCCTGGGGCACAACTAGCTGTCCTCCCAAGTCGACCTGCATTTGCCAATCATCAGCCCCTACCAGGCAGCCACCTCCCTGCTTTCTCCCTGACTTAGCAGCTCTATTTTTCTCCCCCTCTCGAACAAACTGCACATCTAACCTCTCCTTTCTAGAACTTCCAGAATTCACCTGCTTCCTTCTCTCCTCAATGCCTGCGGCTAAGCTTCTCAGCACCTGATTATGCCGCCATGTATACCGGCCTTGTGATAAGCTTATTCTACAACCTGACAAAATGTGCTTTAAACTTGCTGTACCTGAGCAGAGTGGGCACGATTGATCGCCCTGTACCCAGAGACTTAGGTTCTGCGGGGTTGGCAACACATCGTATGTCGCCCCTATCAGAAATTTAATACGGCCTTCCTCCATATTCCACAGGTCCCTCCAACTAAGTTTCCTCTTCTCAACACCTTCCCAATTCAACCATTGTCCCTGTTTGGCTTGACCAACTGCTTTTGCCCCTCTTAACAACTCCTCCTGCCTACGCACCTGTTCCACTACAAGCTTTCTTTTCTCCTTTAGACCTGCTTTATTCCACACTGGTTTGCCTGGGCCAAGCCCCAAGCCTCCCCGGCCAAATTGAACATTTCCTACTATTTCTGCATGCCTAAGAGCTGCCTCTGCCTCCTGCACTGCTGCCCTTGGGTTCCATTTCCTTCCCCCAGAAGGATTCGGAACCACATTGCTAACTAACATGTCCTTACTCCCAGATAATAAAAGTTCTGTCTGGGAGTAACTGATTAATTCCCCACTGTTGGTCACCCAAAACATTAAGACCTATTTGCGGCATAACAGTATCTAGTTCAAGATTCAAGATTGCCTTTATTGTCATTGAGCATGGACATGTCAACAACATTTGCATTGCATAGAAACAAAGATAATAAGAAAGACAAGAAAGATAATAAAATAGAGACACATGCAGTAAAAATATGCCTAAATGCAATACAAATATACCAGAAATAAAATATGCTAAGACAATAAAATATACCAAGAGCCGCTGAGAATATACTAAAGTTTATATGCTGAAATGCAGCTGACAATTAGGTAGGAGTGTGTGTGCTTAAATGTTATGTATACAGAAGGTGCAGGTGAAGGGGGAGGTGAAGGTTGACAAAGTGCAGTGTGCAGTGGCTCATAGACCTCACAGTCTCTCACTCTAGTGAGGGGCTGCAGGGGGTAATAGCTCTGACAGCTCTGGGGAAGAAGCTGTCCCTCAGTCTGTTGGTGGTGGTGCAGATGTTCCTGTACCACTTTCCTGATGGAAGCTGTACAAACAGTCTATGGCCCGGATGGCTGGGGTCCATGGCGATGGATCTTGCCCTCTTCCTGACCTGCAGGAAGAGGGCAAGAGCCTGAAAAAGACCTGCCTTCATATATAAAGTCTAGGTCAGGTAGTGGGCAGCCCACAATGCCCTGTGCAGTATTAACCACCTGTGTTTCCTCTCCTGTGCCGTGCAGCTGCCATACCACACTGTCACACTAAAGCAGAGGATACTTTCAATTGTGGCCCTGTAGAAGTTGTCGAGCAACCGAGAGGAGAGTCCAGCCTGTTTCAGTTTCCTGAGGAAGAAGAGTCTTTCCTGTGCCTTCTACACCAGGTGGGAGGTGTTCATGGACCAGGAGAGATCAAATGTAAGGCCCAGATCACATAACACTGTACTTATAGTCATTGATAGTTGATAACATAAGGGGGAGGAGACTTTGACCAAACTGATCGGTGAGTTGCCATGCGGATGTCATGTAAAGGAGAGTGGGCTGTCTCTGAGGTCATCCTTTCCCTTGAGATCACAAGGTTTTGGGGAAATGAGGAGGTGGGGTCACTCCAGGAAAATATCACTGACTACCACTGAGGGCTTTATAGTGCTTTTCCTTCCACAAAGTTTTTTAACACTTTAGTTACTTGCTAAATAATCATTGATATAAAATATAATCAACAAAATAAAGTATAATGCATTTGTAGCCAAGTAAACAGGGGTTACTGTGTTTTTTGTGTTAGATAGATAGATATACTTTATTTATCCCAAGCTGGGAAATTGCAGGAAGATGATGCAGCTTCTCTGTCTGGTGAAGACGGTAATCATTTGGCACAGCTGCAGTCTCAGATTTTGGAACTGATTAGAAAACATGATGTCAAGCATTGCTAATCTGGGTGATGTCCAAACAAGGTCTATTGTTTACATTCCAAGGGAAAAACAAATTTTGTGGTGAGACGGGAAAAAGATGTGGTCACTGTAGATGAGTTTATAGAGGAAATGGAACGGGCGATAAGAGCGTGGAGAGGAACAAGTAGACTTTATCCTTTCATTGCTTAAGGGGTCGCTTTAGAGGAGGTCAAGCTACCTATGGGAGGGCAGCCAAAGCAGCCTAGTGATCTTTTCTCATATTTGAGGGGAGCCTTTAGAGAGAAGCGCACAACACCACAACTGCTACATGCTTTCTATGCCCGCAGACAGGCAGATGGTGAAGATTTGCGTGATTATTCACATGCCCTCTCCCAGCTGCTTAATTCAGCTCTCCAGCAGTCCCCTAAAGCAGTACCTGATACACAGCTAGCTTTTAGAGATCAGTTCATTGAGGGGGTGCAGGACTCGGCACTAAGACGCGAATTACGTAGGCTTGTTAGAGAGAAACCTGACTCTAGTCTATTTGATGTAAGAGATGAGGCAATGATATGGACCCTTGAAGACCGCCCGCGTAACACTAATGTGGCCAGAAACAGAAACCTGGTAGGCGACAGCACCAATGGGGTTTCAGGGGAAGCAGACTTGACTAGTTGTAATCAGACTGACCTGGCAGTTACCCGACAAGAAGTAGTGAAAATAATTGCCCAGCAGGGTAAAGCTATCACTGAGCTAACAGAAACAGTTCGTAGTCTCGCCACACAGAATGCCAGTTCAGATGGTGGCAGCAAGGGGGGTAGACCTAAAGTACAACCCAAGTTTACAAGTGATGGTCAGCCAATTTGTTTGAGGTGCGAGGGGGTGGGGCATATGGCTAAACAGTGTACTGCACCCCGACTCCTCACGCACCTATCCTGTGGTGCAGGGAAACAGGAGCCCTCCATTTCTGTAAGCCGGGCAATGCGAGGCAAGTCAGAAGGCTCAGACAACACTTTAACCAAAGAACCTTTTCTGGAAAATGCTGTAGGCCAGTGCCCTGAGGTAGACGTCCAGATAGGTGGCGTTCCCCTTAGGTGTATACTGGACACAGGAAGTAACGTAAGCACCCTGACAGAAAGTTTCTTCAGAAACCACCTTCACAAAGGGGACAATGATATGCACTGTACTGCTAAATGGCTCAAACTAACAGCAGCCAACAAGATGCCTCTGCCCTATCTAGGCTATGTTCAGCTAGATGTGGAAGCCATGGGGATAACAATTCCGAAATGTGGTTTCCTGATAATCAAAGATGATGAAAATGAAGAACCAGATCCCTCCCTACCTGGCAGTATTGGAATGAACATTGCCTAGCGGGGCAGACAGCTAGTTCTTGCAGAGTTCAATGCAGCTCTGGGGGGTGAGGTGGATTCTGCCTGGTGGGAGGTTTTCCACAGAGTACAAGAGGCAGAGCTTGTTGAAAAAGTGTCCACAGCACGTGTAACCGGTAAACACAAAGTACATGTACCTGCTTTATCTGTTGCCACAGTCTGTGCAAGGGGACTGAAGAACCAGTCTGGTGGCAACTCCAGCATGCTCCTTGAGTCGGGAAATATCCCTCTGCCTGGTGGGTTGATTGTTGTCCCCACTGTGATCTCATTCAACAGTCATGTGTTTCCAGTCCAGGTAATTAACCTCTCACAGGAAGATATCTGCCTGTCCCCCAAGACTAGGCTAGGTATTCTTAGCCCATGTCAGTGCACTGAGGGTGAAGTGAAGTTTCAGCGGATTTCTGCTAACCATGAGCAAGTGACTATCAACCAGAGAAATGGACAGGTGTCTAACAATGATGTACAGAGCTTGCTGGATTGACTACACATTGGCGGCATGCCAGAACAGCAGGCAGATTTAGCCGAGCTCCTGAAGCAATATGCAGATGTGTTTGCAGTGTGTGATGAGGACCTGGGGTTTACTGATCAGGTGGAACATGAAATCCCTCTGGTGGACGAGACGCCCGTCTCCCAACCTTATCGCCGAATACCACCTAATCAGTACCAGGAGGTAAGGGAGCACATCTCTGAGCTGCTGAGAAAAGTAATTCAGGAGAGTTCAAGCTCCTACGCTTCACCAGTTGTTCTGGTCTGGAAGTCTGATGGAAGCCTAAGGCTTTGCGTAGACTACAGGCGGCTCAATTTGAAGACCAGACAAGATGCGTTTCCACTCCCACGCATTGATGAAAGTCTGGATGCACTGAGTGGTGCCAAGTTCTTCTCCACGATCGACCTTGCGAGTGGATACCACCAGGTTGCGGTACACGAAAAGGACAGGCACAAAACAGCATTCACCACACCATTTGGTCTGTACGAGTACATGAGAATGCCCTTTGGATTATGTAATGTGCCGGCCACATTTCAGCGCCTCATGCAGGCCACAATGAGTGATTTGGTGTTTCAAATTGTGTTGATTTATTTGGATGACTTGCTTGTCTTTTCGCCAACATTCCACGATCATCTGGTGAGGCCAGAGACAGTCCTGAAGAGGTTGAGGGAGACAGGGTTGAAGGTCAAAATGGAGAAGTGCCATTTTCTCCAGTCTGAGGTTAGGTTCCTTGGCCACCAGGTCTCAGCCCAAGGCATAGACACAGATCCAGAAAAGATAAGTGCAGTCAAGTCATGGCCCATCCCTAGCACCATAAAAGAGCTTAGGTCATTTTTTCTCCATGGAGAAAGCACACTCCTTTGAGGACAAAAATGTGCACAGGACCTGCACATTTTTGTCCTCAAAGGAGTGTGCTGCTCGCTATTTTGATATTTTGTTATGTATAGTTTGCTCTTTATAGTCTTATTTCACAATTTTTCACTTATTTCACTGTGTGTAATGCTGCTGCTGCACTGCAATTTCCCAGCTTTGGATAAATAAAGTATATGTATCCATCTATCTATCTATCTTATCTATCTTATCTATCTATGTAAATATCTATCTAAAAATGTATTCATGCTAATGTATTTTATTTCTTGTTTACATAGGAATAGGCCACTGATGTTTGTTTGGTTTGATTTTGTCTGTTTTGTTTTGCTTGTTTTATATTGAGATGTTCAGAATATATTCAAGAAAGACAGGAAAGAATTTGTTTTATTTTTTATTTGACTGTTACAAACATCTCTCTCAAAATTAGAGAATTAATGCTGTGCTTGTTTGAGGGCAGTCTGGGTATTAAAGTAAGATTATTATTATTAAGAGTATTTTTGTGTCCAGTCTCCTCCCTCGTTGACCTGGCCACACATTATTACAGATTAATGTACCAGGCAGTATCTCAAATTAGCTCCAGTGATGTGCACATTGATGCATCAATAATTACAAATACATTTAAAAATAATATATTATTTAGATTATTATTCTATTGTATAAATTCTGCTATGTATAAACAAACTATAATGTGTTTCATTTATGAAATCAATGAACGACTGCAGAGAAAACAAAATGACATTTCTGCATGCAACAAAAACATTTTGAACTCAGAATTAAAGACGTTGGGTTGAAGGTTACTTTCAAGTAAAATACTCAGTGTCTATTTGAGTCCAGCAAATCAAAAATGCCGTCCACTCTCTGCATGCCATCATCCGTTTACTGGTGCGTGCAGTCAGCAGTCAACCTGAATAATAAAAGGACTATTTCACTGACTGAACAATTAAAAAATATGAATATATGCTAAATAATAGGCAATTAAAATATTAATCAAACAGTTAATGTGATTTCTGCTCCTGAACCTCAGCACACAGCATCTGCACATCAGGGCTGTGCGCTGTCACCTGCATCTTAACGCAGGATCTTAAACTGTCATCTGTGAGGCGCGCGGTGTTTGTTTCAAAACAAACAAACTAAAATAAAATACATTTTAATTATATGCTCATTAATTATTTTCAGGAGCCGCATCAGAGGGATGAAAGAGCCGCATGTGGCTCTGGAGCCACGGGTTGCCGACCCCTGGTCTAACCCATCAAAGAACCATAAACAAAGTACCTGGTGTCACCACTGATTTATTTTTTCTTTTTCTCCTTCTCTATCAAGTGTTCTCCATAGAAACAGGATGGCCCTTCTCAACTTCACTGTTCCAGAGTTGGATGTTACCTTGCAAGAAGTGAGTCGTGTCCTGCAGCTCACTCTGAGTCCTGACCTTTACCCTGAGTTCAAACGTTCAATGGAGCAGCAGAGGGGTCTTCTTCAAGAGGCCCACCAAAAATTGGCAACCATTGCTGCAGGCCAAGAGAATTGGGTGACAGAGCAGTTCAAGAGAGGTCTGCTGTCTTGTGCTGAGGCCCTGCCCACCTCGACAGCTCTCTCTGTTGTTCTTCTTCCTTCTAAAGCAAAGACATGTACCCAGCTGTGGAGGGCAGCCGGTCACTCCAGTGAGGGGCTGCAGGGGGTAATAGCTCTGACAGCTCTGGGGAAGAAGCTGTCCCTCAGTCTGTTGGTGGTGGTGCAGATGTTCCTATAGTGCTTTCCTGATGGAAGTGGTACAAACAGTCTATGGCCCGGATGGCTGGGGTCCGTGGCGATGGATCTTGCCCTCTTGCCCTCCTGCAGGTCAGGAAGAGGGCAAAATCCTGAAAAAGACCTGCCTTCATATATAAAGTCTAGGTCAGGTAGTGGGCAGCCCACAATGCCCTGTGCAGTATTAACCACCCGTGCCAGTTGTTTCCTCTCCTGTGCCGTGCAGCTGCCATACCACACTGTCACACTAAAGCAGAGGATACTTTCAATTGTGGCCCTGTAGAAGTTGACGAGCAACCGAGAGGAGAGTCCAGCCCGTTTCAGTTTCCTGAAGAAGAGTCTTTCCTGTGCCTTCTACACCAGGTGGGAGGTGTTCATGGACCAGGAGAGATCAGATGTGATGTGAAGGCCCAGATCACATAACACTGTACATACAGTCATTGAAAGTTCATAACATAAGGGGAAGGAGACTTTGACCAAGCTGATAGGAGTTGCCATGCGGATGTCATGTAAAGGAGAGTGGGCTGTCTCTGAGGTCGTCCTTTCCCTTGAGATCACAAGGTTTTGGGGAAATGAGGAGGTGGGGTTATTCCAGGAAATTATCACTGACTACGAACAAAGGAAGTCTGTTATTTTATTCCACTCCCACTCCACTTGGCCCCCATATGACCCCACTTCTGGATCCCTGTGCAACAGACCTCTATGTGGTGAGGGATTGGAGGGTAACTCCTCATCTTTCCCTTCAACAGTGGAGCTGTAGCAGCCTGTGGGAGAAGGTGCTCCACAGTGGACAGACAGCGGAGCACCTTCTCCCACAGGCTGATACAGCTCCGCTGTCGAAGGGACAGATACAGGAAATCTTTCCTGCCACGTGCCATTGCACTGTACAATAACAGCTAAAAAATTATATTATATTATGTATATAATTTTTTTACTGCTTGCTATTTTGATATTTTATTATAAATATAGTTTGTTCTTTATAGTCCTATTTCACAAATTTTCACTGTTTTCACTGTGTGTATGCTTACAGTCACGGCACACTTTATTTTCTACACTCTGCCATTTGCTGTAGATATTCTTTTTTGTGCAATACTTTTTCATTACTACTGTTTGCTATTTTGCTATTTTATTATTATGTATATAATCTTTTTACTGCTTGCTATTTTGCTATTTTATTATGTATAATTTGTTCTTTATAGTCATATTTCACAATTTTTCACTTATTTCACTGTGTGTAATGCTGCTGCTGCACCGCAATTTCCCAGCTTGGGATAAATAAAGTCTATCTATCTATCCATCTATCCATCCATCCATCCATCCATCCATCCATCCATCCATCCATCCATCCATCAGTGCCACCATGTGGTGTGGTAGTACACTACAACTGTTTTATGATTGATGGGAACAGTGATAGAAAGTTACTGAGTACATTTGTTAAAGTACTCTGCTGAGCTACTTTACTTGAGTGATTCCATTTCTGCTGCTTTATGCTTCCAGTCCACTCCATTTCAGAGGGCTTTATAGTGCTTTTCCTTCCACATTTATTTAACAATTTAGTTACTTACTAAATAATTATTGATATAAAATATAATCAACAAATAAAGTATAATGCATTGTTACAGATTAATGTACCAGGCAGAATCTCAAATTAACTCCAGTGATGTGCACATTGATGCATCAATAATTACAAATACATTAAAAAATAATATATTATTTAGATTATTATTCTATAAATTATTGTGAAATGGGCAGAGAGAGAGAGAGAGAGAGAGAGAGAGAGAGAGAGAGAGAGAGAGTATGTGGAACTGCCACTTGAACTTAAATAAAATATCTGAGTACTTCTTCTGCCACTAGATGTCAGTAAAAAGTGCAACAACACTTTGAAACCATGCAGACGAGTGTATGCAACTATATAGCAGACACAGATGGGTGAACAAAATGTGCATGTGCAGTAAGTAAGTAGGTTTCATGAGCTGTGGACACTGTACAGCACACTTTGCTTTATTCTGCCTGCACACTGGGGTGTTTGTGCACTGAGAGGAGACACAAAAAGAACAAAACATTAAACAAGATGTGAAAAAAAAGATATATAGATTTAGATTTGCCGCTGCATGCTGTTAAAATAAGGTAATGTGCTCCAATGAGCACCTAATTTAGGCTAACGATTGGAGCTGCATTTTGAAGCCAGGAGGAAATGCATTTGGCTGAACACAAGACTCCTCATTACATCTGCCTCCTTTAGGGGTGCTGGCCTTTGGTAGATAAACTGGGGACCCACTGGGTCCGCTGTAATACCTGCAGACTGAAACATCAATGCCAGGCGTACCTGGCATCGACATAGCAGATCAAGTTCAAGCATTCACGTATCCCAAAGAGGATTGGTCTTTCACAACACTGACACTCCCTGTTCGGACTACTATATTCTGGTGAAATGGTATTAATTACTTTGCCACTACCTACAAAGATGAGTACCCAACTATCCATACTAGGCAGTCGATGATGTCTAAATGATGCCTTAAACATCAGGATTCTACTGACTCACAGTTAGGTAGTCCGTGACATATTGTACAAGAAAACAGCTGCTGTCCCGTACAGGAGGTACATTTGTGACATTTGTGTTCACTGAGGAACGGTTTCACTCCTCAAAGAATAAATCCAATAGGATGTTAATGAGAGAGGCAGTGGTGAAATTAGACTGACGTGCAATGGGATATGAAACACATGGGAAGGAAAAGACAGAGAGAGATAGACAGACAGACAGACAGACAGACACACACACACACACACACACACACACACACACACACAGAAAGAGAGAGAGAGACTGACAGAGAGAGAGACTGAATTGCTTAATTGGAGTCACTGCTTCTATATTATAGACAAACCCTCGTGTTTGTAGTCCAACCAAGTTTTCCTCCCACTGACTGCTCTGCCATCCTACCAACTGGTCAGCTCTCAGAGAACTTCCATATTGAGGTAAGCTGTTTTTTTTAATCCACATATATTTATTTATATATTTTTAATATATGTGATTTATTATATAACAGAAATGATGGATTTATAATGATGTGTTCAGTTTGTGTAAAACTCAATGTAGTTGTAAAAGGTTGTAAAAAAAAGTTGGCCTCTGTCACATTGATGCTTTTTGGCAGTTTTGGGGGTGATTTCTTGTCTTGAGAATAGTTTTAGAATTAAGAAAACCGGTTTTCAGAGAGGCTATTTGCTTTTGTAGAAAGTTTTGTTAAATTTAATCTGTTGAAGCCATTTCTGTGACTTATCCAATTATTGTACCTTGATTGTATGAGGGCATTGACAGAAATATGAGAGAGGGATATCTCAAAACAAAAACTATCTGCACAGACTGACAGCACCTGGGTGACATGTGAAAATATGTTTATGTAATTTGGGTGAACCGATTCTTTAAAGAAAGAGAATTTGAAACAAGAGAAAAGGATTAGAGTTTTGAATGTTCGTTTTTTCCTGGTTGAACAAAATAATTGAAGACCATAAGTCAAATGTCCTGTAGTGTTAGACTGAAAAATATGTTTAATGTTATATGTACGTAATAGTCATGGTACTGGTAGTACAGTTTGTATTCAGTAATTGAGCTACTGGAGTCACAAGACCAGTATTCTTGCAGAACCTGAATCCCTCCTCAGATAAAGTACAGACAGCCAGCATTGTGCGGATGACTTGAACTGATGAGACAAATCAGGAAAAATCTAATTTCCCAACAGTCACACCGCGAGGGAAGCATTTCCCTGACAACCAGCAATAAAACATGGCAAGCTTTAGTTTTGTGCAGAGTGGTGAAAAGGGAGTAACTGCTTTCACGTGTGAGCAGATGAGCTCAGTTATCGGTCATTAAGAGGGGCTGATTGGCCACTGAGTCCAGGGGGTATTGTCTCTATTGCATCCAGATTGACACACAAAGAGACCTATGTCAGACTCAGCAGTACCTTTACCATAAATCAGATAATTGATTTATTGGTTCCACTAATCATCCTAACATCATGTGAAGGAAATGTAGCCAACAGGACAGGCCAATGAGAAAAGGCACATGTTGTTTGATACTGCTCATATATTGCTGTATTGCTGATATATTGCATTGTGCCTGTGTATAGGTGTGTCCGTGTGTGTGTGTGTGTGTGTGTGTGTGTGTGTGTGTGTGTGTGTGTGTTTACACAGTCAAAATTGTGGAGACTCACCTTCCTTATGTGGACATAATGCAGGTCCCCATAATGTAAATCATTACATTTGAGCATGAAGCCTTAGGTTAGGTAAGGTAAGGTTAGGTTAGGCAAGTAGTGGTCATGGTGATGGTTAGGGTAAGTCTCCAGGAAATGAATGTACGTCTATGTAATGTCCCCAAAATTATGGAAACCAGACTCTGTGTATGTGTGTCTGTGTGACTGTGTCAGTGTGTTTTTGTCTGTTTGAGGCCTGTGGTGTAGTCTGTGAGTGAAGTACAAGTTTGACTCACAGACTACGGTAACAGTTCTGTGTATCTTATATTTGTTGAGCCATTTAACAAAAAAAACTCATCACATTCATGATGGCACTAGAGAAAATGTCAGTGGGGCACCGAGTCACATTTCAGTCTGACTACAGTGGTGAATTACTGTCATTCCTTGTGCCATATTAGCAGTTTTTTTTCTTCACTCACGTTCATATACTGTATCTGTTCTCTGTACAGTCACTAGTACATGTTTAAGTGCCATTTGTTTGCTAAGGTAAAACATATCTGCTTGCTGAGATGACATAAATGTAAACTCAGACAAGTATTGTCAGTTGCAGTACATGTGTGCAATACACTTAAAAAGCACGTTCATATTTTTCTTTTTCTGCAATCTCTTCTGCATGCGGCTCTAATGTAGTTGCATGTACAGTACACAGTCTAACCCATTAAAGAACCATAAACAAAGTACCTGGTGTCACCACTGATTTATTTTTATTTTTCTCCTTCTCTATCAAGTGTTCTCCATAGAAACAGGATGGCCCTTCTCAACTTCCCTGTTCCAGAGTTGGATGTTACCTTGCAAGAAGTGAGTCGTGTCCTGCAGCTCACTCTGAGTCCTGACCTTTACCCTGAGTTCAAAAGTTCAATGGAGCAGCAGAGGGGTCTTCTTCAAGAGGCCCACCAAAAATTGGCAACCATTGCTGCAGGCCAAGAGAATTGGGTGACAGAGCAGTTCAAGAGAGGTCTGCTGTCTTGTGCTGACCCCCTGCCCACCTCGACAGCTCTCCCTGTTGTTCTTCTTCCTTCTAAAGCAAAGACATGTACCCAGCTGTGGAGGGCAGCCGCTCTGCTCTGGGCAGCAGCAAAGCTGCACAGTGAGCCCTTGTTGCTGGAAGGCAACGTGCCGATGGAGCGCACACAGCAGTCTGAGATATTCGCTGCCAGCCGGATTCCTGGCAAGAGTCAAGATGAAATTAAGGTGAGATTCCACAATTGGTAAGATTTACCAAAGCAAAATGAGCGTTAGAGGTTTCCAATTCTCAGTTGGTCAGGGACACTTATGAAAATAGGCTTGAAGCTTAGAGCCAGAGGGCAAAGGGCAACACATGTTTTTACCCTGATGTTAAATTACTCTTTAAGTGTACTGAGCAATTTCTGATCAGCAGCTTTGTCATCTCAATTCCAGCTCTACCCAGATAGCCTTCATGCCATCATCACTTGTGCTGGAGGAGTGTTCCCTGTTGACATACTGTGCCGTCCCAGCATTGGTGGGCCAGTTTCTGCACGATCATTCAGTGACATCTACAACCAGCTGGCTCAGGTGATGGATCAACCCAGAGCAGGAAAGCAGAATGATCCCTCTGCCATTTGCAGCCTCTCAGCTCTGGAGCGCAAAGCCTGGGCTGCCACCAGGGAAGAGATCCTGGGACAAGGAGGTGACACAGCGGCATCACTGGGGCTGATGGAGAGTGCCGTGCTGACACTGTGTCTGGAGGAGTGCAACGCACCCTCTGAACTGGCTGATACCCTCAATGAAGTGAGGCTGGGAGGAGGAGGAGACAGTCCACGCCTGAGATACTATGACAAGGTAATGGATAGAATCTGGATAAGGATTTTAAATTGCGTAGGATCAGATTTACCACACACTCTGTCATATTGTTGAAAATTATATTTAGTTATAATCCTGCATAAAAAGACAGTAATTGTGAACTGCATTGCTGCCAAAATAGAAAGAGATTTTTTTTATTGCTTTTACTGAAATGATGAAATGGTGGTTGGTGTGTTTCACAAAATTACTCATTGTACACTTAATATTCATTCCAGGCTGTGTGTTAAACAACTGATTCACTTTAAAATTACTGCTACTTTTTATGTAATATAAAGTAATTCAGCTACATTCTCAGAGCAATGCTCAGTTTTTTTTAGATCAACACGAACAATTAGATCTTGAATACAATACAGTTCCAGCATTGGCTCTTAAAAAGAAAATAAAAGTCAGCATATCTGCAATTTAGGGCATACCCCTACATTAACAAGCAAAGCTAGTAAAACGTTGATTTTGAATGATTTTGATGTGCAAAAACATTTAAAGGAGAGATGATATAAATTTACACAGAGGTTTCAATGCATTAGTGTGCTATCATTGCTATCAGAGGTAGTCAAAGGTCATAAGGCTCACTGATTTCCAGTGGACTAAAACACAAACCATCTTTCTTTTTCTGTTTTTTAAACAGGTGGTGAACCTGGTGGTGTTCAAGGATAGCACAGCTGGGATGGTGTTTGAACACAGTGCTGTGGATGGGATGGTGGCTGGGCTTGTGACTGAACTTGTGTACAATCTGTCAGAAACTGCTGACCTAAACCTTGTCCATGCACACACAAAAAATGTGAATGGGTCTTTCACATTCAGTAACGGCAATGGTAATTCTTTTTGTCCAACTTCCCTAAAATTCTTCTTGCAAGAAATACATACCCCTAAACCAAGCCCTGAATTAAAAGCAACACACCCAGTTCTGACTTTTGATGTGCCCTCCTATCCTGATGTGTTTTCCACTCTACGAGGGCACAGAGGCCTGTATGATGCTTGGATCAACTTCTCTTTGCAGCTCTCCCTGAGGCAGACTCTTGGGGAATCTGCTGCCCATCACATGCTTGTCACACCTACCCACATGCGCCACTACAAACATGGACGATGTGATCCTACATACTCACTCACCATGCAGTCTCGCAAGTTAGTGGGTGCCTTGGCATCATGCATTGGCCCGGATGACACAATCAAATACACTTCTGACCTTCTACAATTGTTCCATGTTGCCTTTCTGGAGCACAGAAGCCTCATCAGAAGCACCAAAACTGGTCAAGGTGTTGGTCCCCACCTAGCTGCCCTGCGTCGATTATTGCCATCTGACAACCCATTGAAGAAGTTCCTGAACCCCTTTGGATGTCCGTCTGTGTACCTCACAGGCACAGATGTGATGGAGGGTGTGGAGTGTGGAGTAGGGAATGTTTATGCACAAGATCAGCTTGCTGTGACCTACCTTGGAAAGAGAGACAAGGTTCGCATTGTGCTTAATGGCAAAGGGAGCTTTGCTCTGGCACTGCAGAAACTTCAAGAAAGTCTGAAGAAGAACCTAAAGTTAGTGATGCTTCTTGCTGTTAGATATGCCATTGCATACCAAATGGGAGCCCTGGAGTGTCCACTGAAACAGGGTCAAACAGAGAAAATGAATGGAGAGAGGGATCCCTGCCCCACATGGCCAGAAAATGGCATGAGCCCAGACTGCACTCTGCTGATCCATGGTGGCGCTGGAGAGGAGATGATGCTGAACACCGAAGTGATTGGGGTTATTGAGTTTGCTCTGCAGACAGCCTTAACCCTTGGATCCCAAGTGCTTCAACAAGGTGGCAGGAGTCTGGATGGAGTTCAGAGGTCAGTGGAAGCTCTGGAGGACTGCTTTCTGTTCAATGCAGGAAAGGGTTCAGTATTCAACAAAGATGGCAAAAATGAAATGGAAGCAACCATTGTAGATGGTAATGAAAAGAGGTCAGGATCTGTTGCATGTGTGCAAAGTGTGAAGAACCCAATAAAAGCAGCCAGATGTGTCATGGAGAAAAGCTCTCATTCACTCATTGTGGGAGATGGGGCTGAGGAGTTTCTGCAAGGGCTGGAAGAGAAAGAGAAGCCTGTTGGGCCTGAGTATTTCTACACTGACATACGTCACAGAGAGTTGACTGCGAAGCTAAGCGCTGGAAATACCTCAAAAAACAATCACCCTCAGACAGTTGGAGCTGTGGCTTTGGATCGCTGGCATGGGGTGGCTGCTGCATCCTCCACAGGTGGGTTAGTAGGAAAGCTGAAAGGGCGAGTTGGGGACACAGCAGTAGCAGGGGCAGGAATATATGCTGATGACAAGGTAGCTATTACCTGCTCTGGAGATGGAGATGTATTTCTGAGGCACACTGTGGCACAGAAAATAGCCAGTCTTTACCATCACAAAGGCTATAACCTCAGGCAGGCATGTAGAGAAGTGATGGCTGAAACTCTGAATGGGATCTGTGCAGGGATCATTGCTGTGGACGCTAAAGGTGATGCCATCATTGAAACAAATGCTGGCGTTATGTTTGTGGCCTCAATGGTGAACGGCATTTCACGAGTAGAGGTCCTCAGGCCCCAGAAGAGCTTCTCTGATGTGATCTGGGAAACAGATGAGCTGGTTGCCTACCTTGATCCCAAGCCCTGGATGCCTGGGTCAACTATTCTGAGTAGAAAAACTCTTAGTGGGGCAAGCAGCATCTTCCAGTTGGCTACACCCGATTTTGTGGCTATGCTACAAGGAGCAAGGGCTGTGTCAAGCTTGTTATGTGAGCGATTGGGAGTCCAGCGCTGTGCTTTAGTTTTCAGTCCCACCTCTGGACAGCCAGCACAAATCAGACTCCTCCCGCTCCATGGCTTAGAGCCAAAGTGGCAACCCCTTCTTTCCAATGAAGAAGAATTCCACACTCATGATCCTGGCTACTGCACCTCAAAGAGTGGCCCACGCTGGGATGATGAAGCACTGGCCCAGGTTCAAGCCAAGATAAGGTCCAGACTGCCAACACCAAACGCCCCCTCTTGCTTTGACTTTTTTGGAGACGCTTCCCATGATCACCTATTCAGCCGTATTGTACGTGGAGAGCAGCAACAGTGGAGAGTGTGGGAGGACAATGAGCATGTTGCCTTCCTCACACCATGCCCAAACTCTCCTGGGGTGACTATTGTGGCGCCACGCAAACCGCTTTCTAGTGACGTCTTCAAACTAGAGGATGCTGACTTCAAAGCACTGATCTTAGCCACTTATAAAGTTGCCGGACTACTGGAAGAGGGGATGAGAGCTCGAGGTATTGCGCTGATCTTTGAGGGTTTTGAGACTGACTATGCTCATGCCAAGTTGATCCCTCTGTTACCTTCAACAGATGGCACTATTCCTGCTGAGCAGCAACCAGAACACTTCCAAACCTACCCTGGATATGTGTCATCACTGGATGGCCCAGCTGCTGACCCTGAGGCCCTCAAGAAGATGCACTCCAAAATTACTCAGTGCAGGCCACCTCGTTCATGGGAAGACCCTCAGTCTCACTCCACACTTGCCATCAAGAGCCAGTGGTATCGCAACCTGTTCCAGATTCAAAACACTCTTTTCCACAGCACAGTGGAATACTTCCACAGTTCCTGTCAGTACTCCTATGCTCTGACCCCTCTCACCACAGACACCATCTCCTCACCAATGGGTCTGGGATCTGACTCAGAACCAGTTTCTGTTAACCTGCTGGGCCAGAACATCTACCTGGCGGATTCAATGCAATTTGTACTTGAATACTTCCTTCGCTTCCAGGACAACCTGCCAGGGACGTACTACATATCTCCAAGCTTTAGAGGGGAGGATCCTGATGCCACACACTTGAACCAGTTCTACCACGTGGAGTGTGAGCTGTTGGGTGACATGGACAATGCCATGTCCATAGCAGAAGGATACGTGGCTCATCTTACCAAGTCTATGTTGAAGAAGCACTCTGATTTAATCCTCAACACTGCCGGGACCCTGACACATGTCACAGCCATGTTGAGTAAGCTGGATGGAAAAACCCCACTGCCAAGAGTCCCTCTAGACCAGGCCATTCCCATGATGCCCTCTGCTGACTGCGTAGAGTGGGTCCAAGATGGCCAGCCCCAGTTTGGCAGAAAACTGACACGAAAAGGAGAGCGGGTCTTGATAGAGAAATATGGTGGTGCTGTTTGGCTGACAGAGATGGACCATCTGGGAGTTCCCTTCTACCAGGCATATGTGGAGGGCACTGGGCAGTGCAAAGCCAAAGCTGCTGACCTTCTCCTGGGGTTGGGTGAGACTGTGGGTCTTGGTGAACGTCATTCCACACCTGAAATGGTGCAGGAGGCCCTCAGGCATCACGCAGTACCAGAGCAGTCCTACAAATGGTACATTGACATGCGGCAAGTGAAACCACTCCTTACCAGTGGGTGGGGCATGGGGACTGAGCGCTACTTGTGTTGGCTGCTTCAGCATGATGACGTCAGAGATTTACATATCATTCCTAGGATGAAAGGAATGAAGTACATGCCCTGATCATAAGTTCTACACAGATTTTCAGGCCCTTGGATGTGATATACTTATCATAAGGGGGCCAAAGACTTTCATCCTCACCAATTATCTTTCCTTCTGTGTTCACGGCTCGAAACAAACTTTCCTACAGCTTACTACTACTTGACCCTTGTGCCCTTCCAAGTATTTCTGAAAATCATCACTGAAAAGAGAGCATGAAATTAATGTAGAGTAAGTTAAAACTGGAGTTACAAGTGAGCCACTAGCTGTTCTTAAATGTTAACGCTTAGACTTGGTTTCTTTTCTTAGTGGTACAGCTACAGCACCAATATAACTGCAATGTGAGAATACACTAATATTGTACCCCTTGAATTGTTTCAGTATCTTCATTTCTTTAAGACTTATTAACAGTGTTGACAAAATAATTAAGTGGTATAAATTGTATGAATAAGATGTTCCAACGATGTAAGGACAATATAAAGGAACACATTTCTTAAAGTTCTTGGGCATGTTGTATTATCATTAATGTAAGGAAATTCCTTACACTGTTCCTCAATATAATGTTTTGTTTTATATCTGTCACATTGTTTTTGAATGTAAAGGATTTTTCTGAAAGCCATATGGATTAAGTATCATTGCTCTTTTTAATTAAGTATTAATGACTTTTTAAACAGATAACACCTAACATGTGGATGAATTACTGACAAGGTCAATGGAACCTGTTCCCAGGAGATCATGGCAGCATTGGTTCAAGGTCAAAGGAACAAATATTACAAAGCTAAAATTTGTGTTTAAGTGGAGCATTTTAACTTCATATAACGAATGATAGCACAGTATGATACTGGTCAAGAGATTTGTCACTGTCCCTTGACACATTTTAAAAACAACAAGCTCATTATACAGTGTATATTAAGTGTTTAAAGAGTAAGTTAACATTTCCCCGAAAATCTTCTTTTAGCTGACCTCCTGTGGTCTCAGTTGCTGGCTTTTACAGATGTACTCCAGGACCCTGTGGGTTGTGGCATCACTGCTAGGTGTGCTTAGAGTTACAACAAAACACACTGCTGACCATACAGGATTCATTAGTGTCAGTATATCAATTAGGCTGTAACAGTGGGGTGGGGAACCTTTTGATTGTAAAAGGCCAATCAAATTTTTCTAACATTATTTAATGGCTGTACTAAATTAATTAACACATACATCCCAAACCAGTGCAATGATTGGAACTGCTTCTCTTTGGCAAGGCATCTGATGTCAGATGGTAGTGGTGATGATGGTGTCACTCGCAGTAGAAGGTTGTCCCGAAAAGAGATGCAAACTTCTGTTCATATCTCAAAAATTTGTGTTTCCTTTTTCAAGTTGCCACAGCTTTAATTCACTTCAGATGATTTCACATTTGAAAGCAGAGAGCTGAGAAGTTGCTGGAGTTCAGCTCAGAGGTTCTTGGTAATGTCCACAATGAAGGTCACATCACACAGACACTTGCTATCACTGAGGGTCCATGTCAGGTTTTCCTTAATCCGTATGAATTATTCCAGACAAAGTGACAATTTGGAACAAGTTAACTTTGTCCATTGTTAGCAGCTCCACAGCAGCAAGAAACCTGCCCTTCACAAATTCTCCTTCTCAATGAGGGTTTCAACTTCTTAGATATTAGCTTGCTCAGCACAAAACGTGCCTGCACAACACTGCCTCTGTCAGAATGTGGTTTGTGAAAGCTTAACCCAAAATCTGCCGAAGAGCATTAACTTTATCCAAACACATTTGTCCATGCAGCTCATCCTGTTTACCATGTTTATAGCTGTACTGATGCTTGAATTTATGAATTGTCTTGTGTGCTGGATCAAAAGGCCTTGTGGTCTGCATACGGCACAGAGGCCAGATGTTCCCTTGCCCTGGTTTAACATGAATATTGGTATTTCACAAGAAATTGCCAGTGAACTACAGAAATGACTTAGCATCATCTGTTCAACTTTGACCTGATGAAAAATGTAGAAGCTCTGAAGATGTCGCCGTCCCCAAACATACTACCTGTCTCCAAGGTAACCTCACAAGGCCGCCAATATACTTGAAATTCAACTTTTGCATCAGGTTGGTTCCCCATTTTCTATATCAAGACAATATTTATGAATAAATTCCAACATAGCAAGTCCAACAGACTGACTACCTACTCAAATACAGTGCCAGGAAGAATTGTTATGTAGTTTTAATGTACAGCAGTGCATCATATTCTGTAAAATCATCAGTTAATTTAAACACAAGATACTTGTGCTCAAAAAGAGGATTCATTCTCAGTGAAGAACCTTGGAGCTCTAATCTGCCTCTATACCTGCCAAAGAGCAGTGATTCCTAACACGTCTCTGGGGGTCATCAGGTGGAAACCTCCCTTCAACAGTGTTTCGCCTACTTAGTCCCACTACACCTCCAGGAGGTTAGGCAGTGAACTCCGGCGTCCCAGAGTCACCCCCCCTAGTGCCAGTTCACACTGCTCCTACACAATCCAAACAGCACCGCCACGTTCAACTGACCCAGAGATGCTCCAGGTAGTGGCCAGTACCGATGCTACCATTTAACTATTGCTAATGCTACTGCTAACCGCTAGGAAGAACAGAAGAAGACAATACAGTTCCGATGCTACCATTTAGCTAATGTTATGTGCTAACCGCTACCTGCTAAGAGGAACAGAAGAAGACAATAACGCTAGATTCACCTATACTGTTAATGTTAATTGCTAGCTACCAATACTAACTGCTAAGATACTATCATACTCTCACCGCTTTAGCTATTGTTAGCTGCTACAATGCTACCACAGGCCTAGATGCCACATGTAACTGCCGATTGCCACACTACCATCATCTACCCCTGCCTCTCACCAACTGCACCAAGAAAAAGCGGGGTGGGAATACAAACCCTGGTTCGGGTAGGGGATAGAAAATAAAGAGGTAGAGTCAAAAGATGAAAGTAGGGATTGGATACAGACCCTTGTTCGGGTAGGGGGTGGAAAATTTAGAAGGTGCTGAAGGTGGAGGCCTAAACCACAGACTAGATTTAACAGCCTCTTCTAACATTTCCTTCAAGAAGCAGCAAACCCTACCATTTCCTTCAAAAAGCAAACAGAACAGGAAAACAAACCCTAACATTTCCTTCAAGAAGCAGACAAAACAGGAAAACAACCAAAAAGATCAAAAAACAAGCCAACTCTGTGTCTTACCACGCAAACTCACCTGAACAGGCCGCATGGTCCCAAAGAGAGACTCTAGCTGGCCACACCCCCACCTTATCTAAACTTCCTGGTTCTCTTCCTATTGGCAGAGCGAGAAGATGGGGCGGGGAAAGCAGAGCAGAGGAGAGGTGTCTTGTTCAGACTTTAACCTCTTCTCTTGCCGGGTTAGGCATGCATGTCCTCTGCCTGCCCCCCCACTGTCCCTATTTCACCCCCCAACTACTATTATTTCTCCTGATCCATATCCACTGACTAGACCTAGCAGCCTCATCTGACATCTCCCTCACTGTCTTTCTTAAATTTTGCCCATGCACTCCCAGCTCCCTCAACAGTGAAACAGCTGACCCTGCAACAAAACCTCTACACCCCACTTCAACCGGACAGACCCTGGTCTTCCATCCCCTCTGCTCAGATTCTGTCTTTAAATCTGCATACTTAGTCTTCTTCCTTTCATAAGCTGCCTCCACTGAATTTTCCCAAGGGACTGTTAACTCAATAAAATACACAGTCTTTTTACTCATGGACCATAAGACAATGTCTGGCCTCAGATTACTATAAACTATTTCCTGGGGCACAACTAGCTGTCCTCCCAAGTCGACCTGCATTTGCCAATCATCAGCCCCTACCAGGCAGCCACCTCCCTGCTTTCTCCCTGACTTAGCAGCTCTATTTTTCTCCCCCTCTCGAACAAACTGCACATCTAACCTCTCCTTTCTAGAACTTCCAGAATTCACCTGCTTCCTTCTCTCCTCAATGCCTGCGGCTAAGCTTCTCAGCACCTGATTATGCCGCCATGTATACCGGCCTTGTGATAAGCTAATTCTACAACCTGACAAAATGTGCTTTAAACTTGCTGTACCTGAGCAGAGTGGGCACGATTGATCGCCCTGTACCCAGAGACTTAGGTTCTGCGGGGTTGGCAACACATCGTATGTCGCCCCTATCAGAAATTTAATACGGCCTTCCTCCATATTCCACAGGTCCCTCCAACTAAGTTTCCTCTTCTCAACACCTTCCCAATTCAACCATTGTCCCTGTTTGACTTGACCAACTGCTTTTGCCCCTCTTAACAACTCCTCCTGCCTACGCACCTGTTCCACTACAAGCTTTCTTTTCTCCTTTAGACCTGCTTTATTCCACACTGGTTTGCCTGGGCCAAGCCCCAAGCCTCCCCGGCCAAATTGAACATTTCCTACTATTTCTGCATGCCTAAGAGCTGCCTCTGCCTCCTGCACTGCTGCCCTTGGGTTCCATTTCCTCCCCCCAGAAGGATTCGGAACCACATTGCTAACTAACATGTCCTTACTCCCAGATAATAAAAGTTCTGTCCTAACCTTAGTGCATTTAAACTCCTCTGTTAGACTGGATACTGGCAGCTGAAGCATTCCTTTCCCATACAAAGCTACATTGCTTAAGCACCTGGGAGCACCCAACCATTTTCTAATATAAGAGCTAACTAGCCTTTCCATTCTCTCTGCTACAGATAATGGGACTTCATATACTGACATTGGCCACATTAACCTAGGATACAAGCCAAACTGCAAGCACCACAACCTCAGTTTTCCTGGGAGCCCTGATTTATCTATTCTCTCCAGCCCTTCTGCAACATCCTTTCTAAATTGCACAACCTGTTCAACATCATTCAGGTCCACATTGTACCACCGTCCTAGACTCTTAACTGATTTCTCCCTAATTGTTGGGATTTCCTCACCATCTATAGCAAACTTTCTATCACTTACTTTCCCTCTGTATATTGAAATACTCCTTGACTTACTAGGCTTAATCTTCATACTAGCCCACTTGAGATTCTGATTGACTTTATCTAACAACCTCCTTGTACATGGCACTGTTGAAGTTAGCAGTGTCATATCATCCATATAAGCCCTAATTGGTGGAAGACGCATTCCATTCTGCCGTCTCTCTCCACCTACGACCCACTTGGAAGCCCTAATAATTACCTCCATAGCCATTGTGAAAGCTAGCGGGGACACTGTACATCCTGCCATAATACCAACCTCCAATCTTTGCCAGCCTGTTGTGAGCTCTGCGATACTTGCACACAGTCTGATGTCTTGGAAATATGCTTTCACCAAGTTAACAACTATCTCCGGCACTTTAAAGTAGTCAAAGGAACTCCAAATAAGGTTATGTGGCACTGACCCAAACGCATTAGCCAGATCTAAAAATACAACATTCAAGTCTCTTTTCTCCCTCTTAGCTGTCTGAATCTGATGCCAAATCATGCTAGTATGCTCTAAGCATCCCGCAAATCCTGGTATCCCTGCTTTTTGCACTGTCGTATCTATCATACCATTCCTTTCTAAGTATTTAGCCAGCCTCTGTGCTACGATACTAAAGAAAATCTTTCCCTCAACATTTAGGAGAGAAATCATCCGAAACTGGCTAAGGTCCGATGACTCCTTCTCCTTAGGGATGAAGACACCTCCTGCCCTGCGCCATGCTCTTGGAATACTTTGTTTCTCCCAAACTATTCTCAGGTATCTCCATAGTGTCCTTAAGATGCCAGGTGCACTCCTATAGACACGGTAGGGGACTCCATTAGGCCCTGGGGCCGAAGAAGCCTTTGCACGCCTAACCACCTCCACCACTTCTCTCCACCTAGGTGGGCTCACATCCATCTCCTGCTCCACTTCCCCTAATGGTGGCATGTCAGGTGGAAGACCTATGTTCCTATTCTCCTTTGAATCTGAATACGTCGACTTCAAATACTGTTCAATCTCTGATTTCGTTGCCTTAAGTTGCCCTCCTTTTTCTTGATTAAACAAGCCTTTCACAAAATTAAAGGGGTTCCTAAAAAATGCTGACCTTGCACGTTCCTTCTTCTTTCTCTTCTCCCTAAGGTGTTCTGCCCTTCTGAGTACTGCTAACCTGCTTCTCAGTTCCACCTGCAACATCATATATTTGTAGCACTGCTGTCCTGTGGAGACCACGCATCAAGGTTATTTGATGTTTTGATGTTTTTTTTCCACTAAAGAAGTTGAATTTTTTCAACACACTAAGAAATAGTTAATCCTTCAGTTTATTAGAAAAACATCTAATAAAAAATTCTCAGATTTGGAGATACCTGTCTTCTCTGGACTGGAAGGCAATCAAAAATTGTAATCTGAACAGTAACATGTACCTAAGGAACTTTGTCTGTGCTCATCTGTTCATCTCAATCTGAAATATCTATAGTTATGAATAACTTGTAATTTTTGTATAAAATTATACAAAAAATTAGTTACCATTTACAAATGTATTGTAACGAACGATAATAACCCGGATGTCGTAGTTCAGGCTATTAGTTTCCGGTTGCCACTCTCGCATCTGACCCCCGGCTTGAAGATCTGTGCCGTGGTCTGGACACCAAGCCTTCACTGTAATTTCTGAAACGTAGGTTGGCTCGTGTTTCTTTTCTGTGTGAGCTTGTGTTTTTGCTCCCACTATGTCTTCTGAACGTTTTTGGTAGTATGTCTTGTCAGTAACGCTTGCTAAATGTAAGGTCAGCGCTCTCCTAGCCCAACAGCTAGTTAGCGTGTTAAGCTAAGAAGCTAGTCGAATGTGTGTGACTTTCCGTTGAGCCAGCCATTTTCTAAAGTCATGTGAACCATGATATGATACATTGCTAATAATTTACAGTCGGTGGAGGCAGTGGTCACATAGCCGTCGTTGGAAAGCAGGGAATCAATGAGTCACGATGTTTAGCAGCTGAAGTGTTCATATGTACGTGGTTGCTAACGTTAGCTGACGCTACAGTCTCTACGAGCTGACATTGCACCTGAGAGGCAGTAACGTTTTTGAGTGTGAACCATTTTTTTCATACAACAAACAAAATATAAACCGAGAAAGGAAAAGCTAAATATATTCTATAATCTTCTATTTTTCAGAGCAGAGATAGACTCAACAAAATCGTAGCATTGGTCGTGGATGAACTGAGGGATAAGTAGCTTTTTGCCTCCTTGAATATTACTCTTTATAATACAGAGCAGAGTGTTCAGTAACCTTGAGTGAAAGGTAGGTAGCTTTGCCTGGCGGTCTCTTGCATGGTTCGATGTGCATTGCATCAACTGTTTAGATAAGTTAATCTGTACAGCAGCAAGCTATTGCTCTCTCTCTCCACCTATACTTTGGCTGTGACTCTACTTCATTCTTCCACCTCCAACCATTGACATCCATTGATGATCATGGATCCAGCATGACAACAGATACATTTTTGGCCCATATGACCTTTCTAATATTTTAAATGTGGGTGCTGTGTTGCTCATTTCTTTCAAAAAAAACCCCCAAAATGATGCAACTTTGCTATCTGCTAACATCACTCCATTTATAATCTGACTTTAGCTTTCCTTTTCCCAGGTGCCAGGGTGTCCCCCCTCTCTATGTGTGGTCCCTAATGGGCGGCTGGTCTCGTAGTGCCGTGCTGGAGCTGTACCGGGCGCTGCTCCGTGCAGGGCGTCACCTTCAGTACACTGACCGTAATTACTATCGTCGTGCTGTGGCTCGCGAGTTTCGTCGCTGTCAAGCACTGACAATACCTGAAGATAAGGAGGACGCACTGAAGAGGGGCCAGTTCTTTCTCAGCAGCCGATTGGGTGGGCTTATGTAGGGGGAAGAGTTCACGGGTCATCTGGAGGTGGGTTAAAGGTCATCTGGAGGTGTATCTCCCAGGTGGGTTTACAAATAAGAAAATACTGTGTGTCGTAGCAGCAAAATGTTTATCTCAGACATTTTATTGAGGGATGGGTACCTATTTAGTTTTGTAGGGTAAGGCAAATAACATAGATCGTGATTAAGACTCTGTTGGGTATGACTGCTAATCGATTTTCTTTCTGTAGGTACAGTACTTAATTGGTGCTTTAAGGGTGTTGTCTCACCTGCATATGTAATATTGTTATACTTGACATTCTGGTCACACAACATAGGATGTTGCAACCTCTGAACTAAGCAGCTGAACAAACAAAACTGTTTTACTGCTCTGTCCTCTCCTTAGCAGTCTCTTTCTGTTTTAATTTCTCTTTCTGTGCTCTGTTTTCAGTGGCAGGATGGCAGGAGTGAATGGAGACCGTAAAGGGAAGAAAGATGACAATGGGATTGGCACAGCCATTGACTTCATGCTTTCCAATGCCAAGCTTGTGCTGGGAGTGGGAGGAGCAGCCATGCTTGGCATTGCGACACTAGCTGTCAAAAGAGTGAGTGAGAAGTGATTTGTCTCTAATTCTCCCCATCTCTTTACCTCTCCACTCCCATGTATGATGCTCTTGCTAAAGCATCTGTATCCCAGCGTAAACAGTGTGCACACAATTCTTTGTTGTGCAGATGTATGACCGTGCCATAAGTGCTCCCACCAGCCCCACCAAGATGGAGCAGACGGGAAAGAGAAGCTGGGAGGAACCCGCCTGGATGGGTTCCTCACCACGGGTACTGAACCACGACATGAAGTCCACAGTGAGCAGGTCACTGCAATCTCTGCCCACTTCCTCACATGCTTTTGAACCAGGTGAGGAAACAAAGCAGCCTTTAAAAGTTAAGTTTCATTTGTCCTTCATCGTTTCAGATGTTTTTCATGTTATTTCATGCAATAATTACGAGCCAGTTTTATGATTTTAGACTTTCAGTCAGCTGTGTTTTTATCTGTTGACAGACAGCCTATTTGGAGGAATCTTGCTCTTCCTTTACAGTGGGTGTTGGCTATCTGTAGTGCTGTAGTTAGCCAGTTTCTAAGATGCTCTAGAAGCCCCTTCATTTAGTATTTTTAGATTAAGTTTTGTTGTTGTTTTGAAAACACACCCATACCTATCATCCCATCTTTTCCAACTGTACCTGCTGCCTCCCATCCAGAAGTCGTTATCTGAAATGATGGAAGAGGAACGATCACAAATTCTTCTGCATCTTTGCAACAGCAGTTTGCACAAATGCATATTTTAACTTTCGGTTACGTCTAATCTCCTCAGACTGTATGCGGAGGGCTGTGGGTCGAGCCGCTGTGGGAGGAAGTGGTGCCACTCAGTCAGACCTGCTGCGGGCCCGAATGCGTCTGTCCCTGCAGGAACATCTGTGGGAGTTCTATCAGTGTAATGTGAACATACCTACTGAGGAGCAGGCTATGGCCCGGAGGGCGGCGCTGGACATCTGTGCTGAGCTCAGAGTGTTCCTTCACGCCAAACTGCCTGATATGCCCCTCAGAGAGATGTACCTGAGTGGCAGTCTGTATGATGACCTGCAGGTAAAAGATAACACACACAGGGTGTTTTGATTTTGCTTTGTGTAAACTTACCGATGTGATTTTTTGACTCTTGAGGTGCCAGTTAGGGCCGAATATTTGACTTTTCAGATTTTTTTCCAAGGTTCATTTTAAGTTTTGTAAGTTTTGAGAAATGACTTTGTATAGTTTACAGCCTGCCAAAAATACAGCCAAAAAAAAGGCTGATTCGCTTAGAAAATTAGATTTGTCTTGGATGCATATCAACTGATGATGTGATCCATCTACTTTTAGCAGGCAGCCCTGGTATTTGCCTTGAATGTAGTTACAATCTCCACAAAATTTATGCAGAGGGTTTAGCATGCATATATTATATTAGGCAATATAAAATCAAAGGGTGTAGCAAATGCAGATAACACATGTTAAATTTGTCAGCTCTTGTAGAATTTTAATTCCTTCATCTGTATTTTAGGTGGTGACAGCAGACCACGCCCAGCTCATGGTGCCTCTCATCTTGGAGAAGAACCTGTGGTCGTCCATCCCCGGGGAGGACACCATCATGAACGTGCCAGGCTTCTGGCTCGTGCGCAGGGAGAATTTGGAGTATTTCCCAAGGAACAGCAGCTACTGGGACCGCTGCATGGTCGGAGGTTACCTCTCACCTAAATCAGTCCTCGAGGTCTTTGACAAGCTTGTGGCTGGCTCCATCAACTGGCCAGCTATAGGGAGTGTCCTCGACTACATCATCCGTCCCGTGGTTCCCTCAGAAACACTGACCCTGGAGGTGCAGTACGAGACAAACCGGAAGCTGTTTGTGGACTTCCTACCTTTACTCGTGATGGAGGATGGAACCTCACTGATCGCCAAACCCCATCGCCTTGCAGCAGAGCGCCATGAAAACCTGTGGCGGCAGAGCTTCCGTGTGGCTGAAACAGCACGACTCAGGGCCCTGGACCAGGAGGACGGAGGCTGCAGATGCGCCTGCCTGAAAGTGGCGAAGGCCGTGTGCAAGCTCAACCCTGCCCTTAACAGGCTCAATGCCAGCCAGCTCACCAATGCCATCTTGTTGCTGTGCGAAAAAGAAGGTGACTGGACCCAGGAAGCACTGGCTGACCGCTTCCTGCAGCTGCTACGAGCACTAGTGGGACATCTAGAGGCTGGGAGGCTGCCATGCGCCCTTAGCCCTAAAGTTAACTTATTCTGTGAGCTGACTGATCATGAGGTGGACGAGCTGGGGTATACGCTCTACTGCGCCCTCTCAGATCCTGAGGGCCTGCTGAGAACTGCTGTGGCAGAGCCGCCCCATCCCTGACGACGTCGTAATCATGACACAGCAAAGTGGCATTGAAGTGTCCACTGTGTTGAGGGCAACAATGACCTCAAGCCATAATGAGTATCCTGGAAAAAACAACTGCATGGAATCATCCTCTGTCCTGAAACACATGGTAGGCCGGTAGCAGTTTCTTAGTGCTGAGATCTGTATGAGTTGTGACATGAAGGCCGTGCATGTGTGATCATGCAAATACTATTTTAATCTCATGAAAGTGAAGGCCCATTGGAATTCATGGCTCTCACTAAAGCCATTGTATTAATGAAGTTAACAGCACGCATGCTCTTAGGGACTAATACGTTGGGAAGGAAGACAGACATGGCCGATGCAGGTAAATGTTGTTTACTGTGTTTTGAGATGTGTCCGTACCACTGTGTGAGGGGACAGAATGTAATGTTTGTTGTGTGTATGCCAACCCAAAAGCTAATAAATCGTTGATCAGCCTGCAAGACTTAACTTTCTTGAGTTAAAGAGATGAGCTTAGCTGTCTTTCTGTGCTCCTTTTGTTATCACCCATATGAAATACTGCCAGTGTTTAGATTTAGTGAGTTTAGATTGAAATCAAGTTATTGTAAGAAAACTTCATTAATACAGTGGCTGCATCCAAGATGTAAGCTTTACATGTTTCCAGGGATCTGTGAAAACACAGTAGCTGACTGGAATGTCTGCAGCTTGCATGTTATCTACCTAATCTAGAAATCGAACATGGGAATATACACTTCAGTTATTTGATGTCTGTTTCTAATATTTCTAATTCACGCCCTTCAACTATGGATCTGATAAAGTTGATCTACAAATGGAATATAATACCATTCATGGAAATATGAACAACACAGCACCACTATTTTCATCCAGTTATTTTGGCGTGACCAGAAAATGTTTCCATGTGACTGTCTGTCTAATACAGAGCTGCTCTTTGTTTAAAAGGAGGCTTCTTTGCTACTCTCACTTTTGCTGCTTTGGTGCACACACAGGTCTTATATGCTTTATTGACTAATTTTTATCTTGTACGACCTGCATCACGGGTTAGATTGCACTGTTAAGAGGTCAGGTGTTCTGTTGTAGATTTGCAACCATGAAAGTGTTTTTGTCTACTGGTTCTTGCTTTAATTTAAACTCCAGACCCTCTTTCGTCTCGACCTTCACCATCAATATTGACTGTTTTTAATATGGGCTGCATACACTAGATTGATCTTAATCTGGAACTTTGTAGCAAGGTGTACCTCTGGCTGGATGCGTCAGTCTTTCAGCCACTGCCTGTTTGCAGTTCGAGAAGTCCATTACCTGCTGTAAACATGATACTAACCCACAAGAGAAGGTCTTTGTGCGATTGTTATTTGGTGAATTAGTCTCAGTATTAGCATCAGTTCCTGGTCTGACCTGATTGCAGTTAGAACATGGAGCCTGTTACCTTTGTAGTCCTGTATTTGTGTGTCTTAAAGTCCACAGTAAACCCTGATTAACTTGTAGGTGCCGATCTGGCCCAGTCTGTCTAGAACAGGTAGCCAGACATGGATTAGCGCAGCATACTAGGCCATGTTATTGGTCAGTCCTGGCTCTGTACATGAAGTGTATGGCGCCAACAACAGATGACCTACAGTGATGATCAGTCCTAGCAGGCTGCCTCTGCCTGTCAGGTCTACGTTTATATTAATAGATTACAGGTGCTTATCTCTTTTAGATCATGATCTGATTGAGAGGAATCAACCCACAGATCCTCTGTTATATAAAAGCAGCTTAACTAGCCAAGGTTTCTGATGGTAGATCAGCCTGCTACTCAGAGCTCGTCGGTTCATTGTTAAATTGCACGTGACAGCAGTCACCAAAACAATAGCTGCCAGACTATCAAGTGGAGTTAGCTTGTCTCTCTAAATGAAGACCTATAACATGTTCAAAATAATCACTTGGTTGCTTTATGTTCTCACTTTTAGCCTTAGAAAGTAAAAAAATGCAGTGATATGGAGCAAGTGTCCCCTCAAACCCCAACCCACTCTTTGTATAGTGTACAATATGTTCATAGTTCTGTTGTGCATTCAGTAATCATCATCCAGATAATGGAGAAACAGGTGAATATTTTTATATTTATTGTACATTTGTAACCAAAAAGAGACATTTATTTGCATTGATTGAGTTCAATGTGTTAAGTACCACTTTTTGTGCTTCATTAAGTGCTTTGTTCTGGACGTACTCAAATGAATCCACAGTAGATCTTTGCGTGCATTTCAAGCGTCTTCCTTTGCAGACCTGGTTTATGCTACAAATTACTTCTGTGTTGAAGGGGGAGGAGTCACTGTGCCACATTTGTAATGTTATTTAAAAAACAAAACCCAAAGTAGATCTCTACCTCTACCTTGTGGAGAGCATACTGGCCATGTGCTGTGTTGCATGCTGTGTATTTTTCCCCTGCTTTTTTTCTTTTTTTTTTAAGTTCAGCTCTGGAATTGAGCGGTGCAGCACTTTGTATACTTCAATAAATGTTGCAAATGACATTCTCTCGGTTCATCTTTGTGTTTTTCTTTCCCCCCCAAAGGATAAACAGTTTGAGAGACTTGATTTTACAGACATTTATTTATAGTTTTATTCAGTGACATTTGGTCCTAAAAGTCACATAGGCATGTTAAAAGAAACATCCTGAGATACCTTCAGTGTACAAAAGCAGCTCCAACTATTATCTATGTTATCCTTGGAAACTGGAAATGTGGTTCAGTTGCTAGCAATAAAACAAAATGACATCCAAACATTTGAGGTTCATTTGTTCCCTCAAAGCATCTAAAGTACAAAAATTAAAGCACAAATGCATCAAAATGCATAGTTCTGATTCAGTCTGGTCATATCAAAAGATGAAGCTCAAACTCAAAAAGCAGCATCGCAGACAAGAGCAAGAAACCCGGTGAAGCGGTCCCTTTGTTCAGTGGCAGCAAACATCCACACTGTCCTACATGTGTGTAATGGCTGTAAATGTAGCATCCATTCTCACGCACTGGGAACCAGCTTTTCACGTCAACCTCGTTACTCTAAGTACATGTGAGATCTTAATGTGGCAGGCCAGGCTTTGCAGTGATACAGAATAATCAAATGCTTTGGATGTTTGCAAATCAAGTAACTCAACACTGATGATGAAATTTAGCTTTGCTCGGTGTGATCTTTAAAATCAAATTACCACTACAAATGAGGAGTGAGACATATTTCATAGAAACAGTGCTCAGCAGACTATTTGGCAGGGGCAAACCCCACACGATCAGCGTTCCTGTCGAACACAGTGTAGTACTTCCCGATGAATACATCTCCCAGGATCCACAGGGGCCCTGCAGGAGGCGGGATATCCATGGCCATGAAGCCCGACAGACAGATTGATGTACCCATCAGAGTCTCCTGCATCAAAAGGAGAAAATTACTAATATATCTCTGATTTGAAAGGGTGTGATCACACTTTTCTGCAAGTTTGCCTCAAGACAGTGCTCACATGCACATATGTACACTGAACAAGTTATTGGTCACCATTAATTGCTGTTCCTGTCCACACAGGCTGTGAGGAGATCTCCTCCTGATGCTAATCCAGTGTAAGCAACAGGACACATAATCCACAGTTCCCTCTATGTGCCAGGAATTTTGCACTACAATGACCTTAATTATGGAAAATACTGGATTTGTCAAGTATCAAACGACTAAAGTCTTACATTAGCTTCATATGAACGTTAGAATAAATTTGCACAAAAAGGAAAGGATTTTATTCCCATCTTTAACATCGTAACTGCGTTAAGGAATCACTTCAGTATGAGGAAAAGGAACAATTACAACAATTAATATATTTTTCAACATACACACAGGGGTTTCTATTAAGATACACCTGGAAAATGTCAACCTGTTCTTCTACATTAGTGACTTTCTGTCCCTAAGTTTCATAGATACACCTGTACAATCGAATGCAGGCATTCAAAAAGAATGACCAGAAATATATCCTGTAATCAGAGAAGAATTTTTATGTAATAATGTTTATTTAAACAGTTTACAAATATCCTCTCCTGACTTCCCTGCTGAAGACATTTGTTGGGGACTACTTTTAGCCACAGACAGACACAGTCACCTGTGGAACTGACTCAGAACAAACTACACCGCCCATGTGCATCAAATAACCTGACTGGTTAGACTCACTGATGTGTTTTTTACAGATCTCAGGACTACAATGAAGCTCTGTGGCACAGAGGAATATACTACAACAGCCTTCTGCTACACAAACTTGATATCAAGCAGAAATTCATTGTTAGTTTTGGTACTTTCAATGGGATTTGCTGACAGTAAGAAAAATACATCACCAGTAACCTTTAAGCCTCACAACGGCAGGAGGCTATTGTATTGGATAACATTATATTCTGGATATATCAAATCATTTTATTATCTTTTTAAAAAAAGCGGAGTCTCACATGTAAACATGCAAGTTTACATGTGAGGTTCCACTTTTTAATTGGTTTGAATAACAGTGACAAAATATAAAGTGAGTCACCCCTCTGACATGAGTGTAAGTGCATACCTTTAGGACATAATCCTCTCCAGTCAGGTTAAACATCTTCCCTCCAATGTTGAACGAGATGACAGGCAGAGATGGGATCCTCTTACAGTCAATAAAGTACTAGAAAGGAGGCAGAGGAGAGAAGAACATGCTGAATTTATCCTTTAAGACCAACAAGACAAAGCGAGTCTTGTTGCTCTATGATTCCTGTAGCAGTAGCTAAGTTGCAGCTTTTGCGACCCTGGAACACAAACGTCATCTGCTCCAGCAGAGAGCTTTAAAAGTTACATCACGTCTTCTGACTTGCAGCAGCTGTCAAGTGAGCTTTGTTTTACATGTGTCAGCTCTACCTCTCCCATGAGCAGGGGCAGAGCTCCGACGGCTTTCTGCAGCGCTCTGATTTCCTCCACCGGTCCTACGAGCAGGGACGTTCCCGTGTCAACAATAGCCTGGCAACCGGCTTTGCAAAGACTCAGCTGGTTGCCAACTTCAACTCTGAGGGGCAGGTTAGAGAGGGGGCAGAGAGATAAGAGGCATCAGTTCTTTTCCAACACCTGAAATGTTACTACAATGCAGCTTTTAATCACTTAAACTATACTATGATTTTACACTATCCAAAGCTTTACAAGAAAAAAAAGACCTTTTCATGCATGTACCTTCTTCATGAGAACGTCCAGCTAAAGGTCATACCAAAAATGAGAACGTGTCCACGACAAACGCGGAACAGAAAATGCTTGAAACCAGACTACGCCACTCCAGCTCACAGTTCCCTGTAATAATGACGCCACAAAACGCTCCTTCTCACCCGTTCACCTGGATCTGCCAGTAGGCCTTTCGTGTGACATTGACATAGTGCAGGTCTCCGGTGTAGTACTGGGGGTCTGTCCCACCCAACGTCAGCTCTCCTCCTATCGCTGCTTTAGGATCTCTACGAGAGAGGGTGGACAGAAGCAGAACTGGCTGAAAAACAGACAAAAAAACCCCACACCAAATTGTGCCAAATCATTTCAAAGTGGCTGAATTACTAATTGGTTTTAGAGTAGCAGCGGAAAAGAAAAAGTTAAAGTTAAATAACAATGCAGAGGGCGGCGAATCAAGAGCTACATGAATTCAATATTTTTTATATCATTTATGTCTGTTCTTTCACAATTCTGTCAGAAACCAACCTGCTTATATAGAAAGAGAAAATGTTCTGGGGCAGCAGCTTGGCGGCCATGGCCGTGTCAAACACCGGGACGACGTTAGCCACTGAGATGGAGGGGTAGGCCATGCCCAAGACCCCATCGAACCGTGCCACCGCAAATGTTACGCCAGGCTGTTTGACTGCTTCACCAAACTGCTGGCCAGGAACAGACAGACCTGCAACCTGCGGGCAGAGAGCAGAGCGAGACGTCAATATGTGCACAAAACACAAGCCTTTTCATGAAATGATAGGAAGAGCGTGACCACCAGAACTGAGGAATGCAGTTGAACAAAAAAGGGCTGTGTGAGCGAGTGTTGTCCCAGACTCACAGAGACAGTGTCCCCGCTGATGAAGCCCGACAAGCTGCCTCTGCCGTATCTGATGGAGAACTGCGTGCCATTCTGGACGTATGTGCTCGACTTCTTTGAGTTGTAGCGATGATGAAGCCCTAATGACAGAAGACGGCCGATCAAAACAATGTACAGATTTTAAGGAATGCTAAGTGACAAATGGTCGAAAGAGTTTGAAATGGAGCCAGAGTCAAACCAAAAAAGCACCACAAAGACATGTCAAATCACCACACAGTCACACTAAATGACCAGATGATTACTACAAAATGGTCAAAGTCCACGCCGAGACACAGCTGTTTTGTGTCTTTCAGTCTGGTTGGTTTTATGTCCTTTCGAAACAGGTTGCAGGGACGCAGGGAACTTCTGTTTTACTCACAATTTATTTTTAACTGTAACATTTCTGACAGTTCACAGTTTAGTTATACATTTCTGTGGCGTCATGAAACATTTCATGGAAAAATGACACAGAGGAAGTCAAAACAGGCAAAAAACAGAAGCAAACTCAGAGCGAAAAACGAGGAGGAGTGTGATATTTTAGTCGCAAGTGTCACAGACCGGAAGTGGCCGACAGACACATAAAGTACAGAGGATGCCGAGTGAGACCCAAAAAAGTGTAAACTCACAGCAGGCTAGATCAAGGAAAGAGCAGTGAATGGAGGGGACCCAGAGGTTGGAGGAGCCGGTGTCAAACAGCACAGTGAAGTCCTGCGGGGGGGTGCCAATGCTGATCACCCCGTAGTACTGAGCCTGAGGAGACAAAGCAGCGAACATTAACACAGATCTGCTGTGAAACCGCCACTACATCCTCATCACAAGAACGGTTAAACATTCAGTGTGGACTAAACCTGAAGCAGGAATGTGCAGGTGTAACGATAACAAACGAGACGGCAGCAGTTGATCTGCGAGCGAGGCTTGCTGTAGCTTTGACAATGACACAGGTGTCCACTCAGCTCCATAAAGTCCAACTAAATTTGACATACAGGAATCATAGCAGAGTAAGCCATCTCTGTTTCCAAGTCAACCTTATGTCAAAGTTATTTAAAGTATTTAAAAAGTCAAGCCATGATAAGGTAGGTGAACTAAATCTAATATTTACTTATTCACTCTTTTGTTAACTGGCAATGCTGTTCAAATATTGAACCTGCAGAGCTTTTTTTGGCCGTGTGTAGACTCTTGGACTAACTGGAGAAGTGTGATGGACACTTGGAGTTATTCGAAGAGAACTCCCTCGGATAAAGGCTGCAGCAAAATGGGCCCACTCACTGTGTCACCGTCAAACCCAGGGGGGCAGGATAATGACTAAACTGTCTTTCTACCTGCAGGTTAAAAGTACACAGCAGGGACACATACATCCATGAAGTTGGTCAGCCTCTCCACGGGCAGTTTGGGGGAGGGGGCGCTGTCCGGTGCTCCTGTGCTCCTCGCCAAAGCCCGCAGCTCCTCCAGAGACCTCCCATTGTCGCTCATCAGGCGGCGCAGGCTCCTGGTCTTATGCAGGGGGACTCTAAAATGAGGTGTCACTCATTAAAAGGCACAGGGGCAAGCGTGCGTGCGCGCGCGGAAGACGCTGCTTCCTGGTACAGAGCGCGTGTGCTTTTTACATGCAAATTTTATCTAACTGCGCGAACTGAGCAAAGTGCGAACACCATCTTTACTTCCCCGGTGTCAATATTTCCGCTGACAACTTGCGACACGCATTAATTGGATGCATATTAATTAGAAACACGTGTGACTAATTATGACTGTACCAGAGAACAATAAGTTAATACACACGCCATTCAGTGAAACCTGTAATGTTCCCGTTTGTTGCTATGAAGTGATAGATGCTGACATGTGATGGCAGCTCACTCTAGTTGTCAAAACATGAGCTGATAAACGGTATTTACCTGATGATGGCGGCGCTTTGTGCTATCAGCAGCGCCCCGAGGACATAAAATACCTTCAGCCGTGTCATGTCTGTCCTGGAGGAAATAACACGCACTTCTGTGTTGTTTCTGCTACTAACGTGTACACACAAACACTAACCGCTACTTCAACTGACGCAGACAGCAGAAGTGAAAGCGCTTCGGGAATGTCCGCATTCACTCGGTTTTCACCGTGATGTGGCTCAGTGATTGGAGGAGAATAATCAGTAGGGTGCTGTGATTGGTGGAAGGGGACGACTATCATGCTGTGTTGTAAACCGGCGCACTAGGTGAGTTAACGGTCACGAGTTGTGGTGTGACTGTGAAATTAATGTTTGGGCACAAGTTGGCACATTGTGCAGTTGTTTTAAAGTCCAGCTGTGAAAACTTTTCTTTTTTTTTAACTTATATTTTATTGATTTTCTCATTTAAACAACACAACAATAATAGAACATAGTGTCAGTAAAATTACTATCAGTCTTCATACAGTTTTTTGTAGACAGTCCATTTTTCCCATCTGCTCTCGCATAATGATTGTTGCAGTTTTATGATATGTGTGAGTCTCTCCATAACGTGTATCTCGTCAATGATCTCCATCCAGTTCCTCCAAGTAGGGGGGTCTTCTTTATACCATTTCCTTGTGATGGCTTTCTTGGAAGCTGCCAGTAAAATCTTAATCAGATACCAGTCTCTGTCTTGGATGTTTTCTTGAGTAACATTTCCCAAGTATAGTACAATGCACGTTTTAGGCAGCTCATAGCCTAATACCTTTTCCATCTCCTTCCACACATCATTCCAGTATCTTGTTATTTTGGTACAATGCCAAAAATATGTGTGTGACCCACATTCTGTTCCCCACACAGTCTCCAGCAGAGTTGTTGTACAGGTGATCGTCCCTTTTTCATTTTTGGTGTGATGAAAAATCTCACAATGTTTTTCCAGCAAAATTCTTTCCATATTCTGGAATAACTAGTTGTTTGTTGTGTTTTCAATATGTTATACCACATCTCGTCAGTTATTACTTCCGTTAATTCTTTCTCCCACTTATCTCTTATGTACAAAGTTGAAGTGTTTCTATTTGCTACCATACCCTGGTACAATTCGGATATCACTCTGCTAAATTTGTTCTTGTGTGCATTGCATAGAGTCACAATCACTTTATTTGGTTCACCCGGGAGGTCTGGCTTTATTTCTTTATTAAAATAGTCTCTGACTTGTAAATACATGTAAAAATCTTGATGTTCTAATCCATATTCCCTTCTTAATTTAGGAAAGCTTTTGATTTCTCTTTTTTCAATTATTGTATCTAATATATTCAGGCCTCTATTTGCCCATTGTTTAAATTTCTGATTCAGAGTCCCTGGCTTGAAATTAGTGTCATAGGCCATCCAATTCAAAACTTTTATCTCATTTTCCAATCTGTACTTCCTTACTGCTTTGTACCAGATCTCCAAGGTGAACTTGGTGATTGGATCCAGCTTTCCTTTCTTTTGTTTGAAGATATTTCTATCAGCAATCATACTCTGCACATGACAGTTCTCTATATTTAACTCTATCTCCTTCCATCTTGTGGTATAGTTTGTTGCACACCAGCATATCAATGGGCGGAGCTGTGCAGCATAGTAATATTCTTTAAGGTTTGTGAGCGCTTTTTTAGCATCTAAACTTATTAATATGACACTTTCTTCTTTTCTTTGTATTTCTTCTATTATATGCAATGTCCGTCTTATATTGTCCTGGGTCTGACGCCCTTTAATGAAGCCAGATTGATCTTCACTTATTAGCTCTGTCATAAAGGTTTCAAATCTGCTGGCTAAAATTGACGTATATATCTTGTAATCACAATTTAGTATCGATATTGGTCTATAATTTTTACAGTATTCCTTGTTTTTACCTTCCTTAGGGATAACAGTGATAATGGCCTCTTTCCATGAGGGGGGAAGTATGCCTTTTTTAATTGTCTGATTCAATTATCCTAATAATAGTGGGTTTAGTTCCTTTCTAAAAGTTCTATACCATTCAATTGGAAAGCCGTCGCTTCCTGGGGCTTTATTTGATTTCAATTTCTTAATGGCGTTTTCTAATTCTTTTTCTGTAATCTGTGAACATATTAAGCATTTTGCGATTCCCCTATTGTTGGAAGGTCCAATGAATTTAAAAATATTTTTATTGTCTCATCATCTGCAGCATCAAGTTGAGAGTAAAGGTTTTTATAGTATTCTTCAAATGAATTTTCAATCTCCTCTGGTTTAAATACTAATGAATTTGTTGTTGGTTCTTTAATTCTATGAATTGTGTTGAGTTGTTGTTTATTTCTTAAGCGCCTGGCTAATGATTTAGTTGCTTTTGGCCCTCCTTCATAATAAGTTTGTTTTAGAAATCTAAGTTTCTTTTCTACTTCTTTCCCTAATATTTCGTCAATTTTTCTCTTGGCTTCTTTAATTTGCCTGTACGTATCTGGGTCACTTGTGTTTTTATGTTGTTGTTCTAATGTTTTAAGCTCTTCAATTTTTTCCTGAAAGGCGTTATCCCTATTTTTTTTAATATAAGAGGCGTAGGATATTAGTTTGCCCCTCATTACGGCTTTCATAGCATCCCACAAAATAGTGGGATCTACCTCTCCATTATCATTCTCTTTTCTGTATACATTTATGTCTCTCTTTAATGCTTCTACTGTGAAAACTTTTCATATGAAAGAAAAAATCCTTTGTCAGGTTGTTGAATACCTTTTCCCAGAGTCAATAAGCCCAATAATGTAGACTAAAGCTTGCAGATAGGTAAGTTCTTTGTAGTACTTTGTAAAGAATTGTTTGCAATTGCAAAGCAAAATCAGTGACAATGCCACCCCACCTAATCTTGCAAATTCCAGAAGGGGTATTCCAGTGGTTTAGGATTGCAATACATTTGGGACTTTGGAGAAATAGATTTTAAAAAACAGTGATCAGCAGACTTTTAGCATCTTTCTATGTCAAGCCTCAAAAACACTACATGTCCCGATAGCATCTTTTGTTTGACCATCCCTGTCTGGTAGCTGCTCTTTCAAACTCAGTCAGTCCCTGATGTGTAACATATTTGTATTAAAGGGGCTGTCAAACAAACTTTACACATGAAGCTCATTTTAATCGTCAAGAGGATGCTGATCATCCTGAGAAAACAGCTGTTCTGTGTTGTCTGTAGCTGTGAAGGCGGCTTTCAAATGTCTGAGAAAATGACTCAAGTCACATCACTTGAGTCAGCTTGGCCGTGGAGACTACAAACTTCTAGCAGCAACTCTGCATTGCAAACTTGGGACTTAAAATTTGAAGGACAGTCATCTACCAGACAGGCAAGGTCTGGTGAAAAATGCTTTACCAGGGGACTAAAAGTCAAGACATGTCCTCCCATTTAAATGTTGGCCATTCTTTATCAAATCTGTCTCTCGCAAGTCCCCCAGTTGGAACATTATCCAGAGCTGGGATGACTCTGATGCCACAGCTGATTTTTCAGACATATTCAAAGGTCCTGCAGGGGGCATCCTGGCTGCCTGTGGCCTGAACCTGTGGCCTGGTTCAGGCCTGGCAGAGGAGCATTGCTGCATGTCATACCTCCTCTCAAAAATATTGGAAACACAGGGAAAAGCTAGCCTGTCTCTATCCAAAGGTCACAGAATTCCTCTGTCTGTGAGCAACTCTAAAGCTCACTAATTAGCATTTTACATCTTGTTTCTTTCATTCGTAAAAATGTATAAAAATGAAAATTCATTGTTTCATGAGGCTGGATTTTGTTACCTTTGATGGAGCCAGGCTGCCTGTACCCCCTGTTTTCAGTCTTTATGTTAAGCTAAGCTAACTATCTGCTGGCTTCAACTTCATAGTAAGTGATCAGACATGAGAGTGTTGTCAATCTTTTCATCTAGCTCTCGGCAAGAGAGCAAATGAGGGTATTTCTAAAAATGTCAAAGTCTTCTATGGAGCTCAGTCAAAATATGTAATGGGCTGGAATTACTTTTTGAAGCGTTCAGTAATAACATGCAGTCATGAATGATGAAAGAAGAATTTCAAATACACACCACAGTAAATAACAAATTCCAGATGAGTCATCCAACTGGTTGCTCTTTCTGACACAGACCCAAGACAAAGCATGACAGCAGTAGCAGAAAACACACTTGCTCGGCCTGTTGAACGAGTTACCCAACACTAAAAACACAAGCGCTCTGACATGAAGACTGACAAAAGCACAAAAAATGAACACATATACACACACACCCTCCATCATCATCAATAAGACTTTGGCCTGTTGATAATAAGCTGGTCCTCTCAAGGTAAACTCTGAAGCTTTAGGGGTTTTCTTCAAGGTGAGGGTTAGTTTAGAGTCAAGGTTGGTGTTTGGATATGGCGGTCATGTTTGAGGTAAGTCTCCATCGAATAAATGCAAGTCAATGCAATGTCCCCCTGACTGACCGGTCTGTGTGTGTCTGTGTGTGTGTGTGTGTGTGTGGGAGCCTGAGTGTCGACATATTTTGACCTTCTTTCCACTTGTTGTACATGTTGGAGGATACACCCACACATGTTTCTCCTCTTTTGTGACGCAGCAGGGAAATCACGCCTTCAGGACTATGTAGACTGTATGACAGAGAAAGAGGAGGCGGCATCTGTGGCATCTGTGGCCTGACAAGAGTGCAGGCATGTAAATGCATGGAAGACTCGTTAGGCCATTTCTGACACTGGATCCATAATAAAAGGATCAGACGGCGCAGTGATACCAGCGGCTGCTAAACCAGACCATGATGGTAAGAATCAACGCTTTCTGCTGTTTATAAACAGTCAAATGTATGTTTTATATGTGTTACAAAACAGTTAGGCCTACAGGTTACATGACAGAGAAAAATGTACAAGGGCGTATCTGCTTTTGTTTAGCAGCATTGTGTCAGTTTCACCTTGCAACGGTCTCACTCAGAAACCCAGAAACATGCCATTGTGGTACCTCACATGTGATGTGCAGGCACCACCAATTCACTGACTAGATGACAAATTAGATATTATTCCTGAAGCAGCCATTAAAATTTTGGCCCAAGCAGTGACTGGCCAACTTAAACTAAAATAGCAGCAATCAGAAGACCTCTGAGAGCTTAATCATTACAAACCAGTGAAATGACCATATGAAAACAGCAGCACTTAATGTTGTGTTTAAAATGCTTAAATTGCCTTGCCATGATCCCACTGCTCAAACAACTGTCCAGGTTTTGTACTGGTGTTAAGCAGACTGCAGCACAAACCCCGTCAGGAATGCACACACAGGTATGTGTCTAGTAAAATATGTAGGACAAGACTGAGGAGCACATTATTATTATTCTTACTAATTGCACTGCAGGTGGGTTTAGCAGTGTTGCATCTGCGTGTTTCCTGTAAGCCTTTCTGCTAGGAAGACTTAGATTGTTCTTATCACTCAGTTTTCTCAGTACACTGCAATAACATTTATTTCTGTGGTTGATAGACAGAGCTTAAAACTGAACATGTGGTTACATGTTAGAGAATTAACTGACCAGTTAACCAACAGCACTGGAAGCCACTGTAGACATGCACATGTCTCCATACTTGAAGGCTGTGATTTACTGCAGCATATCTGCTAACAAACATGGCAGATTACAATGCTTTCAGCATTTCATGCGTTTGTCTTACATTGCTCTGGACATTTTGACTTGATAGACTTGCTAGTACAAAAGTACAGGTGTTACTAATACCATTAACAGTGACTCAGTCAGAGGGCACAGTACCAAGACCCTGACACTGAATATTCAGCCAGTGGTGGAAAAACTGTTCACGTTATAAGTAAAAGTAGTAGTATCATATATTATATCATTAGATTATCATTGCTCATGCATTAATGTAAAAAACAGCAATGGTAACCAACACAGCCTCATGCTCAGTGTGTGTCAACTGATTTGTGATTATTTAAGTAATGAAATAAAAAAAGAAAATATCTGTGAATATGCACCAGTATGCACCAGCTGACATGATGAGGGCCTAGAGTTGGGTTCTGCTCTACTTTCTAAGCTTGAGGTCATGTCTTGAAGAAGGCCCCTGTGTCAAAATGTAGTTTTAAAAGCTTCATTATTTCAGTATTATGCTCATATGTGCATATTCTTCTGTTAAAAACCTTTTGGAATAACACACAATGCAACAGCTGCTGACACTTACAGGTGAATCTGGCCACGATAGTTACATATATAGAGTGCAAAACTCAGAAATTAGTTCAGATGTAAGTGTTGTAATCACTTAGACAAATGTGTTGATGGGTTTTGAGGTAGCACCTCTCCACCCCCGCACTCATGTTTGAAGAGAAATAGTTTGCAGGAACTGAACCGTCAAAACACCGGAGACTTCCCTGGTAGATAACAGATAACAAGTACAGTCTGGCAACATGCCTTCATGTAACCATATTCAAAGAGAGGGACTGCACAGTGCAACAGTCAATTAGAGAGTTAATTCCTTTCACTGTTAAACCTCACAGCCGCCTAAACCCCCCAGGAAAAACCACATGATGAAGTGCATCGTCACCAGCTCCTATGATGTCCAACAGCCGGTCTGTGAGGACCCCGACGCTTCAGTGGTAAAAATGAATTCCTGTTTACAGCTACGTCAATGCATGAATCGCTGGCTGTTGTGTGGTGCGTCTGCTGGTATTTGCACGTTATCACCTTGTTCCATCTGTAGTGGAACTGGAGCAGAAATAGAAAATCTAGGACGACCTCTTTAAAATGGGTTTTTTTTGTCGTTTTGTCTGGATTTACTTATGTTTTTTTGTCGTCAGCCTGCTGTCACAGATGGAAGCCAGTTAGAGGTTCAAGTCAAGCCGGTACCTCGTCCCCGGTCTAAAGTGCAACCAAACACCAACAACAACAGTGACGACTCTGTGGACAAAACCAACATCATAACCAATGTAGTGGTGAGCTGAGCAATTTGGACTCTATCAGTGATATTGTTACTAAAATTAACTCGTGACAGCAAGTATGAGTTAGCATGTGCTCATTTTTTCACGTCCCTCTGTCACCAGGGTTGCCAACTTAATGAATACCAGGCAGACTATAAGAGTCCTCCACCCGTTCGTCCTCCCAGACCACCAGTGAGCAAACATGTGACCTCCAGTGAACCTACAGCAGCAGTCGACGGAGACGATCACTATATGAATACTGAGACAGCTGAGAAGGTATTTTAAACAATGATTAGCTTAATTTTCCTCTAAAGATTACTACATGTATTACTACTAGAAATATGAGTCATCTTAAAGGAATAGCATTTTCAAAAACATGCTTATTATCTCTCTATCTGAGAGTTGGATGAGAAGATCAAAATATCTCTCAGGTCTTGAAGTCATTATCGTCGCAATGAGGTTGCCAGGCAACCAACGGAGACTACAGGAAGTCACTGCCGTCATTTTTACACTTTTGTACAGATTTAACGAACAAGATATGAAAATGTTAATTAGTGAGTTTTAGAGAAGCTTGTAGGCAAAACGTTTCCCATTTGGACAGAGCAAGGCTAACTGTTTCCCCTCGTTCCCAGTCTTTGTGCTATGCTAAGCTAACTGGCTGTTGGCTCCAGTTACATATTAAGCGTGAGACACAACAGTGCTGTCAATCTCCTCATGTAACTGTTGGCAAAAAAGTACATAAATGAATTTCCCAATTTTTTTTTAGCAACCAAAGTTTTTTAAAAGCAACAGTAAAAAAAAACAAAAACCTTCTTTGTCCTTCTTATTGTTTTGTGCCAGCCTCCAGCTGTCAGTACTGAGATAATACAATCTCCTCCTCCACCACGGCCCGAACGCCCCCCTCTTCCCTCCATCTATTATGGTAAACCATTTACAACCAGGCCAAAATCTGAGGTACGTTATCACCGCATCCCAACATCCCTGCAGCACTTGAGACACATCTGATGGCGAATGATTGAAGGTCATTTCTGAGCTGTCTGAGAAACAAAAAATAAAAAATCTCCTTCAACTCCCATTTTCCCTGATCTAAAATAATCACATTTTGAATGTTTTTTCCCATCTTGTTCATATTTTCTTGCATAGATTCACACTAATGAGTGTCAACAATCCAGCCGTTCGTCCTTCAGCTCTATACAACAAACTCCAGTCTCACCAACCCTCTGTGATGAAGTGGTGAGTCTCTGTGGGAGTTATGGATCAGTGGTAAATTGAGCCATAAATGATATTATGGACACATGGAAAATGCTTACATGCACAGATGCACAATAACGACATAGCCTCTCTTTTTCATTCGTTCAACCACCTTCTTAAAAGGCTGCCGTTGCGCGATTTGCGCATATCCAAAAACCATGATGTACAAATCTTTAATAATGTTATAAATATGATGATATGTTACAAAATATGTTGTTTCCATGATTCATATAAAATTTGGAATATTGTCATATTTAGAATAATACTAGAAAATTTGTGTGCATGTAAATGTAGCCAGTGAGTTGGGGTAATAAAGGTATTATTTTAGTTTTGAGTTTTGGTCAGAATATGGGTTGTTATTATCAATAGTCAACAATCAACAGCATGAAAGCTCAGTAGCCTGCCTCTGGAAACAGAAATGTTGGAATACATTCAGTGTTTTGGTTATACTCAACCGCACTATTCAACCACTTTGTGAATGTCTTTGATCTTCAGAGCACAGACTGTCCAGACAGACCTGCAGTTCCACCTCGACCCCCTCACTCTGCCCCCGTGTGTGACACCTCGCCTCCACAGGTAAGAGAGCCGCTGCAGAGCACACAGCAACAGGTGATGAACTGTACTTGGACAGGTGCCAAAACAGCAACAAAAGAAGCAGCTGCACACGTCTGTCATGCTGTAATGGAAAACTGAGATACATAACCTCTTTTTCTGCTGCTTTTCCTGTCAGCATGAGTTGCAGAATTTTGTAGGGCCGGCCCAACAGCTTGTCACTCAAGTGACCCCCCACCCCATTCCTTCCCTAAATTGTTTGAATATTAAGCGAGGCCAAAGGGGCTTAACCAATCAGAGCAGTCTGGATCTGAAGAAAATACTGCCGGGACCACCCTCAACACATTCAAGACGGATCAAATTATTTATGGCTTAATGGGAGAAATAAGAAACTTTACTGCACCAAGTTGATTGAACTAATAACTGAACTAATATGACCAAGAGAAACTGAGACGATTGATTGTCTGCGCAAAGCCAGTTCCCTGTTTCTTACTATTTCTAAGTCACCTGTTGCAGGTATCAATCAAAAACAAAGTATTGGACAAGTTAAAAGTTTTGCCTGATGATGCTGCTGGATGAAAAGTCAGGAAATCACCAAAGTCATGTGGAGGGGGATGTGAATGTGTCTTCTATCTAGTAGTTGAGCTTTTCATTCAAACCCACAAGTGTCAATCTCATGGGAGCACTGGAGGAAAAATTCTGTAGGTCTCATCCTCTGTGGCCACCCTGTCTGTAGTGACCAACAAGCTGGTACCACCACCAATGCCATGCATATAAATACTACTATTAATATCTTCATAGCCAAATCCTGTCCCAGATGTGAAGAAGGCATCAAATGCCATTCAGACAACCATCTATGAAACTCTGCCCTGAAGCTAATAATGAAATTTACAAAGAATACAAATAATCAGTCAAAGATTTAAGATCCCTTGTTATATTCTTATATGTTGTTCTTGTCGTTGTTATTGGTCTATTACAGACCAGACCACCACTACCTCCATTCAGCCCACCACCCCCACCTTCGATAGAGGGACCACTGGAGTCCGTGTACAGCGAGATAGAGTATCGTCCCTACCTGGACATTCTGCCAGATGACGATGATGATAGGAGGGTGAGAGACTTTGTTTTGTGTTTGTTCACTCTAAAACTGAGTAGATGACATTCCTGTAGGTCCAGACAATCGTGTGCCTTATTTATTCCTGCTCCATCAATTTATTTCTGTGAAACACTTCCAGACAGGGAGGCCAGCACTGCGTTTCAGACAAAACTGTCAGACTGGCTGCTACTCTCCTTGCCAACAGACCTCCCCGGACACAGAGGTAAGGCTTCGTTCCCTTGCTCCCCTTCTTTACCTGCAAATAAAACTGTGATTTCACACAATTTGTACTAAGCTTGAAGAGGTTTCATACATAAAATCTCTTGTCTCTCTGCAATGGTTTCTGACCGGAAGTAACCTGTTTTCCTTTAGGACATCTATGTGATGCTGAGATGGCTGAAAATAGTGTCAAGTAAGTACAAATGTTTGTTTTCTTGTCATCATTTTATCATTCTCCTGAAGATAAAATTCTTATTTATTAACTGCCAATAATGTGTAACCATTCATTTTAAAAGAAAAGTGCAATACATCCATTGGTGCAAAGACGCACAATAATGTCAGTGTCTTCAGTAAGAAAGAGCATCAAGGTGCACTGTATTTACCTCTGTGCTGTCACCCCGACAGAATCTGATTACATGGCTCCGTCACTGTATGGCCTCAATATAGAGGAAGAAATCAGGTAACCACATCGAAACTGTCCAATGAATTCCTTCTTGTGAACTGGTGACGTCATTTTGATGTGGGACACATTTTGTTTTTTTTTTTGAGAATAGTCTTAAATACCTAATTACAACATCACTTTTTGCAAAACAAATGAAATGTGGTGATGGAAGTCAACGGGCTGATATCAAACTGAGCTACATGAGGGGATTTTCGTGAAGTCTTTCGTGTCACTGTCCCTGTGCAGATCATTCAGTCAGAGAGCCACGAATGTGAGAAAGGCCTTGCGTCTCTACAACCTCCTCATGATGAAACGCAATGAAAGCCTGCGGGACCTCATCGCAGAGTTCAGGTCCATCTCCAACAGCCTGGACAAGGTGGAGAAGAAGACCAAAACCATGAGCATTGCTGGAGGCACCACAGGCGCTGTGGGAGGGATGACTGCAGTGTTGGGTATTGCCTTGGCTCCTGTGACCATGGGCACCTCACTGATTGCCACAGCTGTTGGTGCTGGTATGGTGGCATCCGCTGGGGGTATGGGCGCCCAGGCTGCCAAGGCCAACAAGAAGATTGTGAATAGGATGACAGTTGAGAAACTAGTGTACGAATACAAGGCAAATGTTGTTGACCTGGAACACTGTTTGGATTTTATCCTCTCTGGAATGAACGAGCTGCGACGGCACGACATTGCCAGGTTACAGAGGGCAGGAGCCCAAACTGATGCACTGAAGATGGCCCATCTGTCACAGTCCGTGATTCGGAATAACATGAACAACGACAGGAAGTGTGCACACGCAGGTGGGATGCCATCTGGGAGACTGCTTCAGGCTTTTGCTAAGGAAATGGATCATTATTTCACAGAAGACCAGAGGCTGAAGCAGTCGAATAAGAGCAAGTTTTCTGGTCGGGTTCGCCTGCTGGCTCAGAATCTACAGGATGAACTGGATCACCTGAATCGTATGTGGGAAATGTTTAGCTGAACAAAGAACTTGTTGCTGATTTGTGTGTATGTGCGTAATATGTCATAAAATGTTATAACTGATGTAAATTCCTTATTTACTGCTTATGTTGCTTATGTTCTAATAAACATTTTATTTGTAAAACCTGTGTTTGATTTACTAACGCCAGTATTTAAGGGTAGCTCAAGGTTGATTGCAATAAATAAAACTGCAGAATTAATGGAAACCACTCTCAAAAGTAAAGTACTCTTGTATTACTGTAGTTTAGTCCTGGTGACTACTTTTTAGAATGACGGCAGACTATGCATGGAATGTAGAGTACAACCACAGGCGGAGTGATAATGCGGGCGCTGCGGAAGGATACCGCCAGTGCTTGAATGAGCTTTAATATGAGCACCGCGCCAGAGCGTGCGCCATTTTCCTGTCCGAGGAACAACTAACAACGAGACAGCATTGTTGAACATCGCTCTGTTGGCCGAAATGGCAGTGTAAAAGTGTGCCGCGACCCAGCCGCCAACAAAACAGTGCATCCAGCCAGTGCACTGAGTCACTTCTAATTCAGCAAAAATGTCGTAAGTATTTCTTTCTTTTCAGTCACATTTGTTCGGTGACAGCTGTCCGGCCTACGGTGGCCGCGCGCCTCAGAAGCCTGACATTACCGCGAGCACCAAACAAAATGTTGTTAAACTCAATTTCAAATTAGTTTTCTTATTACAGTTTATTTGACATGCTCTCAATTGTCGAATAGGTGGATACAGGGACTTGGGGTTACATAAAACACGCCCCTGGGATGATGCAACACGAGCCAATAGTATGAAATGTTAACTTTCTGCTTATCTAGATTGAAATCCGTACAGTTTATCGTCACGGATGGTGTTGTTACATGTTTATAAACCGTCAGTGTTATTGTCTGGACTGTCTACGTGGCAGACAGAAAATGGTTCGTTTCCTCTTTGTGTCAAAATGGCGGCCTCGCGAAGGCGGATTGAAGAGAAAAATGTGGCTGTTTATAGTGCGCGAGGGAGGGGCAGCGAGTCCGTGTGTGACCCTGTTTGGAGACGGTCTGACGTCAGAGTCACAGGACTGTCGGAAACACGTGATGTGCAGCAGGTGCACTGCAGTGATGGGGGCAGTGTTGTGCCAAATGCCCCACGTTGAGATCAGAGGGCACTACATCAGCTTAGACCCACACAATTCATATGTGTGCACAACACGGTTTCAAATCGTCCATTAAGTTGTATTAACTGCAGTGTATTTCTGCAATACAGATGTTTTACCACACATGTCTTATTTTATTCCACAGGTCCTACGTGGAAACCCTCACCACTGCTGCATTCGACAGCATAAAAGAGTTCGAGACTTACCTATCATCGTCACGCACTCCCTTCGTGACCAACAACAGCCACTATGACCATGATGATGACAAACTCACTGTTTGGCCTGGAAGACATGGAGGACCTTCTCTGGAGGCCTTCCTCTCCCATGGCTGACCCCATGGACCTCCTATCTGTTCTCCCTGACCAAGAAGAACTACAGGAAAGAGGAGGAACCTCATTGGAGGGGGACACTTCACCTGTGTCACCCCTCACCTCCTCATCGCTGTCTTCTTCCTCCTCTCCTCCTCCCTTCTACTCTCCTCCTCCCTCGCCGCCGGCCGTCCTCCTCCGGGGGGACAAGGTCGGGACTGAGTCTGACCTGCTCTCCCTCCCCTGGTTGGGCCACCCTGGTCAGCTGAGACAGACCGTCTCAGATGACGGCAAAGGTAATGGCTGTAAAATAATCATCCCGATTATCATAAAGCAATCTTTTAATTGCATTTCTTAAGGTATTTGAAATACTTTTAGAGCACCATCTCTTCACTGTGCTAGTGTAACAGAGGAAAAGGGGACAGCTCATTAATATAATGCCTCATTTGCCTCCACAGAGGATATGTTCGGTGACCTGGACTGGATGGCTGAGAGGGTGGATCTGAGCGAGTTTGACCTGGACTCTCTGATTGGCTCCTGCAGTCCTGCTGAAGAGTCCCCCGGCTCTCCAGAAGACCTCTTAGCCTCCCTGGATTGCCCCATGGAGCTTGACTCCCTCCCAGTGCCCGCTCTCTCAACCCCTGTGCTCTCAAGCGTTCCCTCTGCTTCTCTTCCAAGCATACCTACCCCTCCCCCTCCTCCCACTGTCTGCTCAGAGCCCTCTGTCATTGCAGAGGATGAGCCTGAATGCTACATTACTGAACAGAATGTCCCGTCCCCTCCCCTGTGCGTCCCAGAGCCACAAGAGGAGCTGGAAATCAAGTCTGAGCCTGCTTCTCCAGACCCGTTGTCCCACATTGTTGATTCTCCCTCCTCCCCAGCCGACACCCTGGACCTGGGCAGTGAAGTTGATGTCTTGGAGAGCGAGGTGAAGCCAGTGGTGGCAAATGTCGTCCCCCAGGTCCAGAGGCTTGTACTCTCCCTTTCACCAACCCGCATTGTCCTCGTGCTGGCTCCTAAAGAGGAAGTCGCAATCACTACCACCACTGTAGGCACCACATCAGAGGTCATCCGTTCCTCCCCTCCACCAAGGTCCTCCAGAAGCAGACCATACCCTGAGCCCACATGTAAAGCTAATCCACCCTCTCCCAGTGCCACCAGTGTCAAAGTCAAGTCCCTCCGGGGTGCAAGTGGAGAGGAGAAGGTAGCTTTGAAGACTTCAAAGACCAAGAAACTGAAGAAGATGGAGCAGAATAAGACGGCCGCCACACGTTACCGGCAGAAGAAGAAATCTGAGCAGGAAGCACTTCTTGAAGAGCACGCACAGCTGGAGAGGAAGAACATGGAGCTGACGGAGAAGGCTGAATCCATGGCCAGGGAGATCGAGTATCTCAAAGAGCTGATGGAGGAGGTTCGGCTGGCCAGGACCAAAAAAGGTCTCAGTGCTGACCCCTAGTGGTTGAACTTGACAATGACATGATGTGGGTACAAAAAAAAGTGAAAACTGAGGGTGGGGTCAGCTGATTTTGATTTACTTCATGCAAACAAGTATCAGTACCGATGTTTGTTAGAACATCCCCTTTTTAAATATCTAACTATGGTATTAAATATAGAATACATTTACAGTAGTTTTATGCAAACAATTCCACTCAGTATATAAACCTGTGTGCTTTTATCTTGTAATGTTTCTACATTGTTCCTATCTCTGGACCTCAGTAATGTGCCAGTAAGATGTATTTTTAGCATTTTAATATTTGTGTATTGTAGTATAACCGGACCATCTGTATTATGAATCTCTTAATAAAGAGTCTTAAACCTGATCGTAGTAATCTGGTGTGATTTCCCTCTGGCCATCAACGTGTTCTGGGAGGATAGTGGTAAATAAGTGGGAGCTGTAGTTTTGTTTTTTTGTCCTCTTTGGATAATTTATTAAAATGCAGAAGCTTAACAGCTTTGTCAGGACTGTTGAATCAATAGGCACATTAGATCATAGCTGCTTTTTTATAGTTGATGGAATAGAAAGGCCAAACCATGAGTTGGAACTAAGTCAGAAGTTACACTGCAGTCCAGGAGATTTGAACACACACATACCTGTTAGAAGTGGATGCCAGTTAAGCACACAATTATGACCTATTTGTCCTCATCCTGAACATAGTCAGCCTTTGTTCTGTTCTCGTGGTGCATTATACATACAATCATCATACAATGAGCCTGTGGAGGTCTGTCTGAGTGGAGCCTTTTCAAACAAACACGGGGAAGAGGATAATGGAGCCCGCCTGACCAGCAACGTGCTGCAGGCACGAGTATTCAATCAACTGTCATGTGAAGTTAAAAATGCCATTTCTAAGTACAAGAGAAGCCGGTTTCACAAGAAATCGTGTGTCTTGTGTGGGCATGTTTTGCCCCTCTGCTGATCACTAAATTAAGACACTTGCTTAAGTGTGTTTTAAAAAAGAACACACAAGTTCGCCGTGGCCTGTGGGAGAATAGGAGAGCATTTGAAAGAGGGGAAAAAAGGGAGTGCTGACTGGTGCTGACCTAGGCACAGCATGAATAATATTAGCCTACCAACAAAAATGCTGGCGTTCAGCCCGCAGCTGGTACGAGGTGTTCACACTGTAATTGGCCCAGGCTTTTGTCCAGATAGCTTAGGGACGATCTATATCTGGAGGCAAGCCAAAGTCAAGATGGTGCAGAGCTTCTTACAACAGGAAAAACATTTCAGAATAAAAAAAAAGACTTGGCTAACTCTGTGGATGTAAATACCCTCATTTTTCAAGCGCAGTTTCAGGATTATGACTTTCTGAACAATCTATTCATGAAAGGCCACATCTTCTCCTCATTTACTGTTACATAGAGACATACAGTAACCAGATAAAGCAGCCAACATTATTCAAACCTTTCACAGTGGGCCTACAGTACACCTTTACCTTTACTAACAGTACGTTTTGGAAAGGTAAACTTAAAATAAACTAATTTGCGAAAAGTTAAAGAATTACTGGCCTGCTGGACTGTTTTGTCTGCACCCACATAAAAGCCTTGAACTTCTTTTTGTTATTCTATTAAACACTCGAAAAGCCTTACTTCACATTTTTATTGCTTATTTCTTCTTTTTTTAAACAGTTTCCTCAGTGTAATAATCCACAGTCTTGTGTGGGATTGCTGACAGACAAATCTGACTACAACAGGTAACAACAGTGCCACCTAGTGACAATACTGCACAATTACTGCTTCTTCCACAGGGTTATCTGCTTTGTATGTCCTATACACATAAGATAAAAAAAGGAGTAAAATAATAAGATGAAAGCCAAAAATACACAACAATATATCCATAACTTTTATTGTTTGAGAATGAGAAAGTACTGATGATGCAATCACCATTTAGGAAGGACCACACAGGAAGTAACGTCACTTTGGCTACAGTAAAGTGGTAGAACTTACACAGTGCAAAGTGCTTCGCTAAGAGCATACAACGTGACATATTTTTACACTGCAAATATACACGACTTATACAACATATTCACAGGTGAAGTTGGACTCCTGAAGACTCCACATGAATGTTTGAAACATCCTCATATCAAATTGTAAAGTCATGCTTGTTACACAAAGTGCCGCGGTAGCCTACGTCACTAGATGAAGCACAGTCAGTAAAGCATAGGCAGAAGCAGTGTCGGGGTGTCTTTTATAGGCTACGTCATTGGTATAAAATAAAATTTTACAGCATGGCAGTGGTATCGGCCACATATATACTTTTATTAGTACCTTTCAGAGCGTGAATTCTCTTTTTTTCACTTTTTTTTGCAGTTGTAAAGGTAGAGCGATGTGATGTTACACCGGATATCCCGCGGACTGGCTCGAGCAAGAGTCAGAGGAATAAGAAGTGAGGTTGCCTTCAACTCCACAGGCACTGGTTGATCTGCATGCGGTGTCTTAACATGCCTCTGAGAGCTGAATACATATATATATATTTATTTTTTGTTTTCAAAACACCATGATCGATGTCAGGAGCAGATGTGTCAAAGATGTAGAAAAAGGTAGCAAAAGCCCTATGTGAGCTCGTATGGTTCATGAGGTTATGTTGTTTCTGTAGCATGCGAAAGCTCGATGTAGCCTATAGGGTACTGCCCTGCTGCAGGGCCGCACTCCCACTCTCACGCTTTGATGCTGAGGCACGTAGCTGAATCTGCCTTGTCGATAAATGTGCTGGGTGGCATGACCGCGAACGGCGAAGCAGAGCCAGCCCAAGTAGCTCCGCAGGGATCTGGGACTGCACACAGTTTCAATACAGCCTTTCCTTACTGCTATTAGAGCTGCTCCTGTGCATGAATGCTACAGCAGAGGTGCGCTAAGAATGACTATATTGCTGCTTTAGATTCAACTTATTCTTTTTTAGCACAAGACAACCAAAAACGCAGACACTGGCTCTCTTTGACTTCCAGCAAACTGAAGCAAATAATCACAGAAACACTCCAATTTAAATGAACCCGCGGTTTAGCAGTCAGCGTTAATCAGCGGTCCTGTAGACGTACCAGATTTTGCCCTGGAGGAAGCATTTCAACCCCGACTCCCTGAGCAGAAACGAACCAAATGTTAACGATGAGGGCTTTTAACATCGCCCCTGCTTGAAACATCGGAAAGATACCGGGTGTTTCATGAGTGATGGTGTACTTTTAGTGTTCACAAACAACTCAAGACTCACATTTAAACTGGCGTGCACACACACCAGTACACGTCATTATCTTTTGTAACTGTCCATGTTTTGGTTCAGCACTCAATTAGTGGCTTTCACTCAAACCGTTTCCTCTGAACCACTAACCTGAACTGAATGACAGAAATGGCACTTGATGCAGAAATACACAATAATTATTATTAGAATGTAAAGCCCAGTCATGGTACAAGACATACTTTGAGACATTCCTCTTAGTCTTCCAATACCAAGAGTGACAAACCTACTGCAGACACGAGTCCTACCTCCAAATCTGACTGGTCATGGTCATATCTAAAATATCCGCCTTTGGGTTTAGACTTTACGCTTTCAACTTGTATTCGTGCGGTCTGAACACAGTTACAGTGACGAGTACTTCTTTACTCTGCAGTGTTGAAACAGGGTCTCTTTAGCAGCAGTTGATATCTGTGTACATGCTCAGGAACAGGGATCGAGCTCCGCCCCCTTGAAGCAGAAGCGGGACACTTCCCCTCCTCTTGGGTTTGACCGAGTGTTTTGAACAGTTAGTGTCAGGCGTGCTCATTCATCGCGCTCACAGTCCAGGTCGAGCTTGGCTCAGCGATCAGTGAGTTGGGTCTTTTTTTTTTTTACACGCCGAATAAAGAGCCACTCACGACGGGACTCCTGTTCCGGACCGTTTGTTTTCCCCGGAGCTCTTCGGAGACGGGGCGGGCGATCGAGATGAGGTTTAAGTTACACAAGGCGTCATCTGGGCCTGTTGAAGACTCAGAACGAGGATGAAAAGCCGGATCGCTTTCCTTTTGAGCGTGAGCGTGTCACTGTAGCTGGCATCCTCGACAGTCGTCCTCAGGCTCGGTGTTGTCAGAGGAGTAAGAGCTCTCCTCGCTCACTGTCAAATGCAACACAGTTATGTTAGACAGATGAAACCTCAGTGATTACACACACAAACTTCAGACTGCTGAACAAATATACAGGAGAATCAAACTGTGTGACTTACACCACTCGGTCTGTATGGGGAGGAAAGCCTTGTCTCCGTTCTCTCTGATCATCTCCTCTATCTTATCCAGGAGGACGGACACACTCCTGTCCTTGCCAGGGGTCTTGCTGTCCAGGACGTGGTAATAGTTCCCACAGTATTCGAGTAGTCTTTGCAGCTCCCGCCCGCCTCTAAGAATGTGCTCCTCGATGGGCGTGCGGCCCAGCCAATCACCACAGCTGAACAGCACCATGGTGTGGAGGCACGCGCTGTCACCAAACAGAGTCTCTATGTGAGCCAGGAGCGTTCGCCTCTTCCTGGCGGTGAGCGAGGACACGACGGGGAGGACCAGCAGCAGGGTGTGGGGTCCGGGTCGCAGGAGGGCCGCTCCGCGCTGGGACTCCTGACGGATGCGCTTTGGGGTCCGCCTCACCGAGAACCAATCCCAACCCGGTGTGTCGACGATGGTGACCCGACGACCGGACACGAGCGCCTGCCTCCTAAGGCACAGCTCCGTCTCCTGGCCCGACTCGAAGTACCGCCGGCCAAGGATGGAGTTCCCCACCGAGCTCTTCCCAACGCCCTTCCAGCCCAGCAAGAGCAGCCTCAGCTCTGTAAACCCCGAAAGACAGACAGACAAAGAAATGAATGAGACACGGAGACAAACAGTGTGAGAGAATGGGATGCCATCAGGAATTAAAGCAATATTGATTGACCAATGAGTAAGCTATTTCCTAGAACACCCGTTTTCCCAGGAACATCATTATGAAACATGTGCACTCATCTCCCCCCTTCACCACATGATTCAAACACACACACAAACACAGGCACACACATACACACCTCTGGGCGGTCCCCCGATCATCTGCTCCCTCTGTCTAGCGTGCTCCTCCAT